>NW_020450530.1:1637783-1666192 GCF_003343035.1 Apteryx rowi
CCCCGGCTCAGCGGGCGGGCGGGGGGGCCCGGCCCCGAGGCTCCCGCAGCCGCTGCTGTGCCCCAGGGAGGTGCCCGGTGCCCCGGAGCAGGCAGGGTGCTGCGCTGCGCTGTGGGGCGAGCGCGCCAGCACGATGCCGTGCGCCGTGGCCCAGCTGGGCACCTGCCTGGGGTGCTCGGTCTACTCGAGCGGGACCACAGATGGATCCTGGCAYGATGGGTCAGCACCCAAAGGCCTTATCGTTACGAACGAGAGGATTCAAAGCCTCGATCCCAAGCCCAGACTTCCCAAGGTTCAGGAGAAGAGGGTCAGTGGTCAGTGGTCAGCCTCTACCTGTCCAAGCGAGTGCGCAGGGAAGCTTTGGTCCAGCCTTTGAAATAGGCATAGAGGTTCGTTAGGGCACAACATAAAATGATATAAACATAAAGGAGTTTGTATCTACAAAGCAGATTACTTAACKTCTTTGTAGTCAAACACGGCTATTTATTTTAAGGGGCGATAGGTGGGCTATAATAACCATGTTCCCTTTAAAAACAGTAACAGGTAATGGTGTCACGTCGGACATGTTCCCAACAAGGAAAGGAGCCAGCCCCTTCTTGCTCATCCTCAGACGGTGCTTGTGCCTCGCTGCCAGACTCGGATACCTCAGCAGTTTATGTACCCAGAAAGATGAAGGTGTGATTATAGCATAATAAGCTTACTCATGCTAGCTCTGCTCTGCTGGCACACGCACAGCACTTACTATGGGATGACACAGTCTTCGGTGCAACAACCAAAGTGCAACTTCTCTCCGCAGCGCGGGGTCTGGCTCTGGCCTGTGCTGCTGTGCCTTCACTGCCGCAGTCGCACGCGCTGGTGAGATGAGAGCCGCCACAGAAAGCGGGTTGTGCTGCAGTGCCGGCGTCAGCGTGCGCTGCGTCCCCTCCGTCCGTCCTCAGGATGGCAAAGGGGGAGGCTGGTCCCTCTGCCCTCCTCCTGCTTTGGACACTTGGCAGGAGCTGCCGTGGTGGCTGAAGGCTGCTGTTGAGGGGCTTTGCGGTGGGGACATTTGTCTAGCAGCAGTTGCCCCCTCATACATGCAGTGTTGCAGAATACGCAGTGAATACTGCACGTACTGCCTACRTACTGCAGCTATGCTGTTTCGGCTCCGAATTACAGCTGAGGTACCTTTTTTTTTTTTTTTATCCCCCAGAATATGCTGCTCCTGTTTGATACCATCAAAGCCAAACCGCAGCCCAGAGGCCGTATGGCTGGGTGAGCAAGAGCCCCAGCTTTCGCTACTGCAGCTGCATTGCTGGAGAAGCCATGGATGCTAAAGGGACCCTTCTGCCAGGAAGCCCAGAGGTAGCAGGAGGCTGAAATGAGAATTTCCCAATACCTCTGTCCTGGGGAAGTGCCTTCTTCAGGATGTAATGCTGCTTCTGGAGAAGCTGCCGTTTCTGGAGTCAAGGCCGGCACCGCTGTGAGGAAGTTCACACTGATAGATTCCTGCCTAGCCTCGACTAACGCTGCCGCAAGCTCTTTGAAGTCTTTTGAGCTGTTTCTGAGGACTGTAGTGATATCGCTGTCAACAGGTGGGTTGTAGTCCCTTGTCTCAGTCAACTGAGCACTGCAGACTTCGGAGCAGATGCCTTGTTCCGGGAGGGGACTCGCTTGTGCAGGTGTGTGATTCATCGCTTTGGAGAGCACGGCAGGGATCAGGGCAAGAAACAGCTTGACGAGGGGAGGCAATAACAGCGCAGGCAGGGACCGTGCTACAGAACAGAGCAACAAAGAAATGGCAGCAGTTGAGACAATTATGACCTGGGACAGAGCGAGAGCACGAACCGGAAAGCGGGTTGTTCATCATACCCGTATTTGAGTTTTGGCTGGGAAAGAACCCTCGATATTTGGAGAGTCTGGCATGCATCCTCCCCACAAATTCATTTTTGAGGTTCTTCATGTATCTCYGTTAATGGACAAATTAATCTTGGGATCGCCGTGGCTGCGTAGCATCCACTGCATTTTAAAGAGCCGGCTATTCTGGAGGCAAACACCGAGGAACGCCAGCGGCCAGTTGCAGCGAGCGAGCAGCACATAACTCCAGCCCTGCTGAGCTGTGAGATGCACACGAACATCTCTCCAGCAGGAGAAGGGCTTCTGCTCCAGCTGGCAGCACAAAAGAGGACAGGCCAGAATCATCAAGACATGAAGATTATATTATGTAACGTGCATGCTCACTGCTTCCCGAGACTGAGCTCAGTCAAAACTATCTGTGTAATTCAGTCCGAGGCTCAGCCAGAGGGGAGCTGCATTTCCTTCCCCAAACCCAGGACACCTTGGAGGTAGCGAGTAGCCTGGGGCTACTGGAGGAGGGGTGTATCTCATCCCAGTGGCAATTGCAAATACGGCACTGCCTGCAAGTGTGAAATCCTGTCTGCTCTTAGAAGCATATCAGGTAGCATGGATGTGCACAAAAGCATGAGCATTTTGGGGGGAAGGGTTCAGCAGATTTATTTTTGCCCTCATTTCTGTAGAGACAATTAAAAAAAAATAGAGTATTGTTCAAACAAAACAAGGGTTGCACTGTCTGCCCTGAACACAGAAGAGTGTATCTCAGTTAAAGAGAGCTGCCCAGAAAAGGAGCTGTTTGAGAATGAATGAGAAATGCCCACAGGAAAACTGTAAATCTCCAGAAAGCTGCTGACGGYGAGGGCCAGAGGGGCTGCGATGTTTTGTGGCAGTTCTCTTGGCACTGCAGTTTCTTAGTCTTTGTTCTCTTTCACTTGCACTTGCAAGAATACCATTTTCTAGAGCAGGTACAGTATCATACGGCACAATGTGCCAAGGTACACTAAAATCAAAGCTGGGCTGGCCTGAGAACCAGGATGCTAATTGGGAACCTGTCCCAGAACTGAAGATGGACTGTGTAGCCCTCATTTACGGCCTTTCCTGTCCTTTTATTATCTCTCCACCTCTGTTAAAGGGCTGCAGAAACATGGCCTGCTTCAATGGTCATAACGATGCCAAGTATTGGTCTTCTGGCAAATTGTATTTGGCCAGGCACGTGTTCGCCCCCAGAGAAAGCAAACGCGTTGACAGCTGGAGATCCTGTCTGCTTGAAGACTTGGTACTGCTCTTCAGGCTTTGCTCCACGGGAGAGGAATAATCCTGACAGCATTACAAAGGCATTACTGTTCCGGCTGTAATCCCTGCGCTCAAATCCACCCTGCTTACCCGCAGCCCGAGCACGCAGGGAGAGCTGCCCGTTGTAATGTCAGGAGGAGCCTGGTGGAAGGACTGGAGGTTGCCGTTTTCTGCAGTCCAAGAGCTTGGAGGGGGAAAGGCCACAAAGCGATCCTGCCATATGCTTGTGGGAATGGGAAAGGAGGATGAGCAGCAAGGGAACGGAAGTTACCGGTCCACAAGAGGAAAGGACGGACTACAGGAAACAGGCTGTTGGAGAAACTCGAGATGACCGAGAAAGATAAGGTGGAGGGGAAAATGTGTAGGGAAAAGGGCAAAGCTCACTATACATTGTATAATGAAAACACGGGACTCATCAGAAACAGGACCAGGCTGTGCCCCCCTAGGGGGGGGGCAGGAAAAAGGTAGGAGCAATCGTCAGTAGGGAGGGGGGAAGGTTTGCAGAGGGAAGCAACAAACCTTTTTGCTGCGATGCTGTGTGAGGGCACAGACCTCTGCCTGATTTTAGCCCCACGTTGTCTACACGGGAGAGGCCAGTCAGAGCAGGAGACCATGCTGAGATGATGCCCCAACCCTTCCTTAGCTCATTAAACCAAGTAACGTGAAAGAAGGTGCAAGGGAAACCTGCCCAAAAGGACCGATGCGGCTGAGCTCCCTGAGCTGGCCTGTGAGGGCTAACTTCAGCCAGGCACCGGGGAAGAAACCCAACCTTCCCTATTCCAGGTTCGTAAAAAAGTCAACAATTTTTCTAGACTTACTCCTCACCCTACCTCCTCTTCTCTTTCCCTTTTTGAGTCGCGTAGTCTTCCAGTTCACACAGCTGTGAATGCAATTAATTAAGTCGGTATAGCTGGCTCAGCTTTGCAATTTCGTGGGCTCCCAAACGTAACCTCTTTTGTATCCGACATCTCTGCTGTGAAACTATGACGGACTTCAGACTCCCACCTATGTAGAAGGCACTGCTGTGCACGTGCAGGTAAAGCACAGGGCAGGCTGGAGGCATACCAAGGTGGAGACCTCTGAGTATTGGTGTTAGGAAAAAAAAACCTCTGAAAATCATTGAAGCAAGACTGACATGGTGGTGACGGTGGTGCCACTCTGTGTCTGACACAGTCTCAAGGCACAAAATGATAATGTGAAGGAATGCTCCGTTAGGTGGCTTCTCTTTGGCTTAACTTGAGACCAGCAACTCGTATAAGAAGGAAAAAATTAAATTACTTCATAACTTTCTGCTTTCAGGTGACCTGAGCTCTCCTAGATGAATCTTCTTTTTGTGAGCCTATGCAGATGTTTTGCAGTCCCAATAAACTAAGTATGTGACAGAGCGATCTCCAGATTTCTGACGTGTGACCCGGACCACAGGATTACGGCCTCTTTCAGCGAGACAGGTGGACGCTTCAGCCGAAGTAAAAGGATCCCTGATTGTCAGGTAAAGAGCCTGCATTTTTCTTGCTGATCAGGAACATATTTAATCTTTGCCAAATAGGGGGGAAAAAAACTGGCTACTTATCAACTACCAAAATAATTAGTTTGAGGGAGAGGGAGGGGAAGATGGCAGCAGTGAAGGCCGGATACTTGAGGTCTGGGCTGGAAGCAAAGGTCTGTTTGGGGGCAAGACCAAAGAAATTGTTATTGCTCCCTTGTTGCCTAGAAGCCTGGTCTCTGGCCAGTCTACTTCTGGCAGAGAAAACCTCTTGTATTTGTTACAGGAAAGAGCTTCTTTCAGATGGGAAGTGTATTAAGGTAAGTCAAGATGATGGCAGACCAATCCTCACCTCGCTGTATTCTGCCGCTCCTGTGCTGCCTGCAAAATCAGGATAAAAGTAGTTGCTACTTTTCATCCTTCGACCTTTCACTACCACCAACTGCAGCATGAGTTACCATCATGAGACGGCTCAGTTACACAACATAAACTCAGTTATACAACAAACAGCTCTGAGTATGAAATAAATACAGCGAGTTCCAATTCACCGGGGAGCGGCTAGAGTGAATCACTCATTATCTCCAGGGCAGCTGTTCTCTCTCTGTTTCAAATATTTCATTTAATGAACACTGATAATGGTAACATAACCAGCAAGGTTCTGGTGGAAGACAGCTCTATGGAGAGACGCGGTTTGGCACATCTGGCCTGTAACCAGAAAGGAAGATGTATGAGTTGCAAAATATGGCCAGGTTCCAGTTAGCAGCCAATAGTCTCTTTCAAATGAAAAATTATAGCCCTAATACTGACACAAGGGAAGAGGGTCGTGGACGTGCGGCCAGGGGAGGATAAACATCGTGTTTCCGTAGCCGAGCTGACTCAAAACTCCAGCGAACGCATGCCTGCCGCACTGCTGAGCTGAGCCGCCAGCAAAGGGAGGGGGCAGCACGCTGCTGCCAGCGTCGCTGGTGCAAGAAACTTAACAAAGGCACCAAGGATTCATAATCTATGAGATCTGTTTTTTTGTTTTTGTTTTTTTGCAAGAATTTAATAAAAGTCCTGATGTCCAGAATAAATAAATAAGCTTCACAAATAATGAATACGCCTGGGTAGTTACATTCTGCCCAACTTACCCCATGCAATTTCAGATAAAGTCATTCATCAATTCTACAAATAAGTGAATTGCAAAATGCTTTTTATGTCCCATTTCAGAGGGATGCTACATTTTGGTAGTTGATCTAAAAACATCTCATTAGTAAAATTATCAAGTGGTATTGAGTAATGTAGCTTTTTAGTAATTTCCACTAAATCTTATTAAATACCTAGAGAAGCATTTCCATTTCATCCTTAGTAAAGGTGACACTTCCTAAAGGATCAAATTAACTCATATAGAATGAGTAGTTTTATCTAAGGCATTACAAATCATTTAACTTTTAGATGGAAATACAATGAAGGACCATTTTTCAGCTCGGAAGATTAGACAGAAGGGCCCAAAGTCAGTGCAACGGCAAAAATCCGCTTCCCAGTTTGCAGGGAGGCAGCATACGCTGGTGTCTACGCAGGGAGCTGGGTGTCAAAATGGGGGCTAATGACCGCTCTGATTGCCTGGGATTTTGTTTGAGTCACTGCTTAATTCTGACATCTTCCCTCACCAGGAAGAGTACCTACAGGGGGGTACGTTTTATTGCCCCATGCCAAGTGGAGGTAGTAACACCTGCTTTCCAAAGTCATTCCGAAGCCTTTGGATTTAAGATTTTCCATGCAGATACGAAGTAGAGAGCATTGTGGGCTTTTAAAGATCTGTTAAGGCAGCGGACGTGGAAGCTGGAGAACACAGGTATCCTTTGTTTCTGCATGTGGCTTCTAAATGTAAACTGCAGGCGCACATGCTGGTATGTTCTTTATCCCTTTTCAAGGGAGATTTAAGGAGAGGCTCACACTTGCCATCGGAAGCTCAGGTTCACATCTCTCCTTCATCTGCTTATTAATAACGTGTAAGTCCATTAAACCTGTTTGTTTCCTGCATCCGTTCACCAGGGAGGCTCAAGGTTTACTCTCCGGGCTTCATTCAGCCTGAACATTATGTGTCCGAGCTGAATCAGTCTCCTGAAGAAAACCTCCTTAAGACAAACGAACACCAAGGTTCACACTCTAAACATGCCAGTTTGTTAGTTTTAAAGATCACTTCTAGTCTTTACTAAAATACACAAACATTGGGAAAAGCTGGCAGCTGCCTGAAATAACCGAAGCAGTATAAGAGGAAGGAGGATGATCATCTGCAACGAGTTATAATCCGAGAAGCACGTTTCACAACGGCTTATTACGGATCAGCACAAATGCCTCTGCCTTCTCTCTCTCCTCACTGCCTTTGTGGGATAGCTGCAGCGCCGTCCGGTCCCAGCTTCCAGCTTCTCCCATCTATTATTTCCCAACTCTTAGTTTCCTGGTCCACGCTCTGCCCCCAGCTCAAACAACCTAATACATAACAGGATTTCACCAGCACCGGCACTTTGTGAACTGTCTTAACTCTATTTCCTATGGCTTCTTCCACTTTCCCGGTGATTTAGATCTGCCTAAAAAGGCTCCTAGAAGATGTGAGACTTTGCTAACTACATCACTTAAATCTGTACGTGACAGCAAGTCATACTCTTCCTAATAATGCCAGAYGTTTAAAAATATACATTGAGCTTAAACATTTGAAGTATATTGTAAATTTTTAATGTTTTTGTGTCATTAGAGGTACAAAGACTAATGACAGACCAGGCAGATCAGAGAGGGCACTTTCTCCTGCCACCCTAGCTCTGAAGGACTCAAGCGTGGATAAGGATGTTATGTAAGACAGGCTTTTGGATATCCCTGAAGTGCTTTACAATTAAGATGGAATATTAATAAAAGACTTAAACTGAAAACCTCCAGCTATTAGAAGGATTAGGACTTTGCACGGGGCTAAGGCAATGCAAAAAGTCAAAGCCATCTTCCTGGCTGTGATCAAAGGCAGAAAAGGATCTGGCGAAAACAGCATGCTGGAAGGACGGGAGAAGATCCACAGAATCGCAAGTAATAATAATAATAATAATAATAATAATAATAAAAACTTCTGCAGAAATTGTGATCTACAGCAGCTAAAGATACTTGGGGTGGAGCCTAGAGCCTCTCTGACAGCAGGTCTCACTGCAAACTGGGGAAAAGCATCCGCTCATTTACACCCCTGCGGCCGTGCTGGCTTTCCGGGGAAGAGCGTGTGAGAAGCGAATTTGCACTCAGGGTATCTGTCATTCGGCTGCGACCTCAGCTCTCCACGTCTCTGCACTGGCAGAGAGGAATTAGCCCCAAAACTCACAGGCTCAGTGCTACGTAAATGAACTGGGTTTTATTAGATTTATTTTCTGCAGATTGATCTTTTTTTTTCAGAAACGTTCTCTCCAAGGAAGTGCCCCAAAGGGTATTTCCTCTAAGAGCCCGGGCCATTTCCCCGCCAGGCTCATGGGAACAATTACTCTGATGGCCTCCATTCTGCTCTACAGAAATATCATTTGGTTATACACTGTAATCAGGCAAATAGCGCTGCTGATGATTGCATTTCGAATATACTTCTTACTTAGGGAGTAGCCTCCTTTTGGGAAACTCGGGGACTGCCCCCCTCTGCAACAGCGAGCCCTGCCCGCAGCGTGCTCCAGCCACGCGCCCGGCAGCAAACAGGAGGACAATCAGAAGGCAGCTTTAATTTTCTTAATACTTAATTTTGATGCACTTGAAAAGCGTTGAGAAACTGTAAGCTATGAGATGTTGCACTCCAGGTAAAACTGAAGTGTGAAAGATGGTTTTTTAGGTGAATATGAAAAAGGAAAGTGAAACTGAAGAAAAGCACGTGGCTGGCTGATTCCTACCTTTTCAAAGGTTACTAAGGGATCTCTCCTAGTCTCCCTCTCGAGATTTTGGCTGCAAATTTGAATTATGGCCTGGCCTCTTTTTAGGGAACTGGTTCCCCCCCAAATTTTCAAGACTGATYGAAGGTCAAAGAGCCAATCTGTGGCAATCATCCAGTCCAGAGGTARGTGCAAGCAGATACAGACACAATGAAAACACAAAATGCAAAAAGAAAGAGACCCGAGCAAGGAGATCTGAGACAGAAAGGCATATTAAGCTCAAACACAAAATCATGTAAAATCACATACACACTATGACAACCCGGACGGACCAAGAAAATCCACCGCGTATGGGAGAAGATGCAAGAAATGTCACGGATCGGATGGCTTTGCAAATTTTGCAAGCAGCAGCAGCAGTCTGCACAGCACTGACAAGCTAATTGCGTTGCCAGCTCAGGTAGGCTGTTCACAGCAGGAAAGCTCAGTGCCACAGTGATAAATGAATATGCTATCAGCTGGAAAGGAAACAAAACATTTAAGTTGGACAATGGCACGCGAGTCAGCATGATGCTAGAAACTGTCCTAGTGCAATAAAAAAAATAGAGAGTGAAGGGTATTCAGGTACAATTTAGAGATTATACTGATGAACTGGTTATCCTTAAAGGATTATACAGACTGGACCTCTGAGTAAATAGGAGAGCGAAAAACATCTAAGGGTAGAGGCAAAAAGTATTATTTACTGTGCCAAAGGCAGGGCAAGTGCTGGCCTTGAGCAAGTGGTGGCACACATGGGAAGGTTATTAGAATATGAAAATTAAAGAAAAGTTTGATAATGATTTTCCAACTGAAAGAACGCAGTCACGTGTCCCCCTTTTCCATGGTGGAAAGGTTCACCGTGCTCAGAATCGCCAGCTACCGTCAAAAGACAGCAAGTGAAAGGAGAGAAAACGGCAGAATCCTTTCCTGGGGTATTGCCACTGCATTCTGCCACTATAGGTAACTTTGGCCTCCGTTATCCCCAATCCAACAATGGGGCGGAAAACAGTATTAAAATAAGTGTTATTGTCTAAGAACTATAACTATAGTCAAATGCTGTTAAAAAAAAGTTACAGTCATATGCTAATATGTATTTAGCATTAGATAATTTGATCTGTAGCAAGTTAATCCAACGGGTGTCCAGCTGGATTCACAACGCAAATGGAGCACTGGGGACTTGGGAAAACATTCAATCAGAATATTAATAAATGCTATTATTATCATTCATCATTACAACACAAGTAATCCAGAACACTGACTGCAAGAACAGAGTATACAACCCCACAGCTTTACAAATATTTCCATCTGCTTCCTTGCTGTGGTGACGAAGCACAGGGTTAATGAATCAGTTACTTCTACAGCAAAATCTCCACGTTTTCCAGCCGAAAGACTAGGTGGAAATTTAAGAGCTCCTTTTTCACTCACACCCAGGTCAATGTCTTACTGAGCCTTTGGGAAATGGCACCTAGGAGTCATTTCTTACAATTCAAAGATATTTAAAAAGGGACTTGCCTATATCATTGGTGTAATAATTAGCAGAAGCTTTCAGGCTAGACAGTATCCGCTGCTCCATAAATTAGCTTCCTCCTCTACCAAACAGACTTACGTGATTTTATTAGCAACGTTGCAAAGTTCATTAACACTTCAATTTACTGTCCCCATCTCAAAAGTTTGGGGATTATTGTCAAGGGTGAGATAAATATACAATTACAAGCAAGAATACACTAACTAGATAAAGTAAATCATTCCTGAAATGTTATTAATGTATTTACAACTAAACCGTCAGGATAAAATTTATGTATAATTTTGACTTTATAATGTAAGGTCATAGTCTCTGATGCAACAAATTAGAAAACCACACTAATAAAATAGGGCTTCTCGTCTGTAGACAGTGTACTTAACCAAAGGAAAACTGAGAATCAGAATACCTGTAATGAAAACAAGGTGAAGTTAAAGAACCTGGGAATTTGCAAAAATAAGAAGAGACATATAAAGTGGAACAAAATAACAGACAATATCTTGGAGTCCCCTGGATCCACGGGCGTTATGAACATGACGCAATACACATTTACGTTGCAAATCCATAGTTATAAAGGGGTGTTCACAGGAGGCTGTGGACATACAAGGTTGTCCTTGAAGACAGACACGCAGTGAGGACGAACAGCCAATGCATTTCCAGCTCCAGGAGCAAGAGTTTTTCTTTTGCCTGAGCAAGTGTCAGCTTGGTAACAGTTAGAATAAACTGAAACAACTTAATCTGGACATGGTATCCCCGAGTGAGCTTATCACACCCTTAACAACAGTAGTTTTGTACATCGAGAGACATCTCCAAGTCCAAGCAACACTGTAAATCCTTCAGAGATTAATGCCAATTTTTAGCGTGCTCATTTTAAGTATTCAAAGCCATGTATCATAGAACTATTGCTTTGTTAATTTTTATTCGGATGACGTTTTGGCTTGGATAGAAGGATGAGGCATTGGGCATTTAAATAGTTTAGCTTCCCAGAGATAGGAACTCTGCGGAAGAAGTGCAGCAGCACAAACACCTGGTGGCTAAGCAAGGGAGATTCTGCCTGATTACCGAGCATTATGCAAGCAGGGCCCTTGCACTGCTCCCTACAGTGATTTCTGCTGGTAGGAGAGCCTGGAAATTGTAATAAAAAGCAACACTTCTCCATTAGAATAACAGTATCGTGAACCGTACACATGTTCAAACAAGACGTCTGTGGTAAAGGCTGCTGATTGCACGGACAAGGCTTCAACCGCCAACCCCGTCTCCTAGCCCGTGGTGGTGTCCCATTCCCAGCTACAGCTGGCAAGAGGCAAGTTTTCCCCCAGTCATCCTCCCCACCCCAGTGCTGTCGCTGGAAGCACAGTCCGGTCATATATTGTATCCCCATTTGCAGCAGAAACCCCGATCTGGAACATGGCACCAGTTAACCCCAGGAACAGCAAATCTCTTATGGGCACCACTGTGATCCAAGAGCCAGAAGGACAGCACAGGCGGAATCAGCAGCAGGAATGTCCTAAATGAAGAAATGAAGTACATTTCCCTTGGAGAGGAGGTTTATTGGAGTGTAACGAAAACAAGCCCCATCCCTCCTCCCCTGCGYGCACACGCACACACCCTAGAGGCTTTTGCAAAGCCACAGGAACAGAAATAATTTTGTTTGAATCCATCAAGCATTAAAATCCTTTCGCTGAGGGATTGAAGTGAAAAATGAGCCGGAGACAGGAATTAGAAGCTCTCTGCCTGGGCTGTCAAAAGGGATTTTCCCCAGATACAAAACAAGCAATTGGAATTGCAGGGAGGTAAATCCCTTTTAGTCTCTGACAAGTACACGTACTCTCTGTTTCCCCTCCTGGCCCTCTGGGTTCTGGGATCACGGCGCCGACCCGGGATGCATCTCCCGGTGGTTCCCTGGCTGTAGAGCACCCATCGCTGGGATCCCGCTCCAGGGGTCTGCCCAAGAGAGGTGGGAGACGGGCAGGGCAGCAGGCTACGCTTCCTACGGCAAGTGGGAGCTCACTGCTGCCTACGGCACCAAAGGGGATGGAGACAAGGCAGCTGTTGAAAGGATAAACCAACAGCTCTAGGTACCATTTCATCAACTCTAAAATTTGTTGAAGAAAGAAACAAGGAGCAAAGCTGACACTATATTTGCATCCACTACACATTTTCTTTTACCCCTCAAAAAAATGAACATGACAGTCCATGTGCCTGAAATATGGTCTGTTCTCTCAAAACTAATATAAATATATTGGCAATATTTTGTTGATGTTTCAGAAGTTTATTTGCAACCATAAGAGCCAGAGGTCTTCTTTTTTCAAAACGAAATTCAGATTCAGAAGAAGAAGGTAGCAGCTTTGGACACCTGGGGCTACTGTGCAGTGACCAGCTACAATCCAGATTATTAGTGAAAGCATGCAAGGAACATCTCACATTTACAAGTCTTCACAGTCTTATAACTGGGCTTTGAGAAAGAAATGATCCTCACAATACTGTCTGGTTTCACGCAGGATAGACTTCCCCTTCAGTAACTGCCAAAACCGAAGACAAGTGAATTATTCATACTATAGCATCTGTATGAAGATGATAAACACAATACGCTACAAAAAAAGGCCAGTACGCCTCTGGGTCCATCGTGGTGATGCAGGACAGCCAGAAGAGAGAACACGAAAGAAACCTGTGGGTCTGCTAACTGGCCTTAAAGAGGAGCTGAGACTTTATATTCATCAAACTGTGCACCGGTCATATACTGCGAAACACCAATGGTCTGCTTATCGGCAGTAGGGATAGGAAGAAAGAAGTAGAGAGAAGAAAACAAGATGAAGAGCCAAATATGAAGCATTTAACCTATGCAAAGGAGCCTACAGAATGACGGGAGCCAAGAGCCCTCTGTTTGCTGTAGGGGTTTTAGCACATGGTGGAGGAAGAACAAGGTAAACACTCACACAGCAGGATCCCTGATGCCATGTGGCTTTGAATTCAAAAGCCATTTAAGAGAACAGACAACCTGAATTAGTTTAGTTTAACATAAAATTCAATAGTTCTGATATGCACTAATGTGCTTCAAGATAAGGGCCATAGTTACCTAGATACAAGGAGGTATGTGTTCATAGTAAATATTTTCTTCTACACATGCTGTCCTCTGCTGTTGTGTAATATGATTTCCTATTGTTCTGTGACTCTCTCTGGTAATAATACTACCACTTAGGTGGTGTTTCATAGCTGTAGATCACACTGTGCTTAACCCAGGGAGTATCATTATCTCTGTTTTACATATGGAGTCACTGAAGCACCTAAAGATGAAATGAATCCATGGAAAGATCGGAAAAACAACTACAGATTTATAAATTACAGCGATAACTCCTATACAAGAGAAACCTCAGGAGGTTTAGGTGCGATTTGCTGGCAGCATGAATGTTTGAAAACACCCATGAAAAGAGCTTGTCTTAATGACAAGCCAGGGGCAAACATGTGCAGGCAAAAAGAAAAGGCAAGGTGCTAATGCCATGGTCATGGGTCAGAAGGAATCAGCAATAGTTAGCTTAGTAACTGGAGCAGGAAGAGTCCGTACTTTGTTCATGCTGATGACATTGACAGCCATCTCTCTGCTCTTTGAGGAACTGAAGAGTTATCGGCAGCATCTTCAGCTGGGACCAGAGCACCCGGACAGCTGAGCAAAAGGCTTGGGAAAGGGGCTGGCTCTAGGGACAGCATGGGGCATGGGGGGGTAATTTGTAACTCTAAAGCTTTATGTGCCATCCCCATGCCTGTCCCCCTCCTCCTGCTGAAGATGCTGCTGCACTGAACCTGAAAGGTCTGGTTATAAATAGCTTCTCCCTGCAGCTCCTCAATGAGCCACTGAGGCGGAATGAGTCATCTCTGCCGGCTCCGTGGCCCCCCCAAACCGACTGCGTCAGGTTGGGAGCGTGGCTGCCAAAAGCCGCGGTACACGCTGTTCTCTCTCAAAGGGCAGTGGCCTTGGGGGACGGGGACACTAAACAAACTAGCTCGACTCATTACTCATAAGCACCCAAAAGCCACATCGCTTTGTGAATAACGTAAAATCCACCAAGAGAGTTTAGAAACAGACGCCGGCACTTCAGCCCCCTCTGCCTGTCCCGTTATCCAAGCCTCACCGGTTGTCACCTGGAGCTTCTAACTCCTCGGTGGTTCGTTATGGAGATGACCAAACACCTCTGAAAGGGACTCTCATTCTCCTTACAAAGAACTTCTCTTTTCCAAGATCTGGCAACATGTGGCCAGTGAATGGGCACAGCAACAATTAGATGACCTGAGATACTGTTATCCCACTACTAGGCACCTCCGTATCTCCTGTGAGGAAAGCCGACGGAATTACAAGAAAAGTCAGATGTAGATTTGCTTATTCCGCTGGGAGGGAAATCCATCCAGGAGCTGTGTCCTCTTCTCATCAGGATAATGCATGGAGCCGGCAGGCAGCGAGAGCTCTTTTCTAGTCCTGTTGCTGGAGAGAAGAGTTTTCCCCCATGTGACTTCCTGAGCTTGCATAGATGCGAGGTGTCTGAAGAAAAGGGATTCTAGCAGTCGTTTGCTTTCTTCATGCAGGCTTTACTCAGGGGCAAATGGAGCTCTGCTGAATCATGTCCCCTCTCAAGCCTCAGACAGTAAGGATGGATGTTTCGTGAACTTTAGAATAAACACCTCTGTAAGCAAGTAAAGCACAAGTCCTTGCCAAGATAATAGATCTCTGTAGTGTAGGCAATTCCTTGTGATTAGTGGAGATTTGAGGGGTTGGGGGTGAATGCTTATGGTGGGAGAAAAGAATTTAAAGAAATACTGGGTTAAAAGGAAGGAAAAGAATATCAGGTAGGGAAGAGAACAGAAAGTTGATCTCATAGCACAGCCAGGATCTGGAAGCCAGTATTACTGTTATAAAAAAGCTAGATTTGGAGCTGGGGAGGGGGGAAATCTTATGGTGCTACACTCTTTCAAATGGAGAGTTTAAGATAATGTGATCAAAGTGATTCTGGTATGTTTTCCATAAAGGAAGTCTGATGGCTGTGGCAGGTGGCTCAATCAAGTATCGTGTGAGAAAGCAAGCTCTCGACCACAGTGAGTGAGGACAGTCGGATAGGCAAACAGAAATATCTTGTAGTTCAGCTGACGCCAAACCTTTGCAAGTATTATCTTGAAAAAGAAAAATCACGCATAGCTATTATTAGAAGTAAAAACTGGTACGGATGATGAGGACCCACACACACAGAGGAAACAGAGCTATGTACTTCGACTCCCTCCGTTTCTCCGTAGTACAGAAAACAGCAATGTTCCCCAGCAACATGGGCAACTATCGTTCTGCAAGTGATCCCTGGTGCTACACTATGTGATGGCAAAGGGAATGTAATGTGCTTATGGGTCATGCTGTGATGCAAAATGATGACAAAGGCAGGCAGGCTTTTGCTACCAGCAGAGGTGTTACAGTGTTGGCTTGATGGAGGCAGCAGGATGATGCAGTTTTACATTAGCTGCTTTTCCATTTTCCCTCCAGTTTTTAATTCATCATCAAATCAACAAAAGCATCTTCTGTTAAATTGTAATGACTTTGTTCTGATAGAGTTTTAAAACTAGCAGACTTCTGAATTTTACAAGTTCATCATGTGCAACCTCATCATTTAGACTGTTCTACATTCATGTTATCTGGGAATATTTTATCTCTGAAGAGATTTTTTTTTTCTCTAAACAGAAGGGACTTATTCCAGATAAGAACCAGAAACTTGAAAATCCCCTGCCCTCCTTTCTACCCTTCTTCTCATCACCTAGAAAGTTATTTATTAGCACCTGGCACCTAGAAGAGACAATTCTCCTTTCTGCTAGCACTTATGACCACTCCTCCCAGCGCTCTGAAAAGCCCGCTTTTCTCATTATTACTTCTCTGTCTCCTAACAAGGATACAAAGAAGTCTATTTTCTCTTGCCTTGTTCCCATTTCAGTGAAAAAAAACTGAAGATCCTCACCTCCTTGCTTCTCACTAGGCAGAAGACAGGCTCACCACCCCTTCTCTCCTTTCCAAATCTCACACTTAGAAAAACTTTAGCCCCATTGCTGTTGGCCACTGTATTCCTTAGCCTTTCCAGGGAATCCGAACTCTGCAAAGGTTGTACAACTACAGACTAATTGTGTCTCAAGGGTGTATCTGGGCTGTTCCTGAGTGCTGACTCCAGCTCCAGTGTTGTATGACGGCTAAGAAAGTAAATCGTAAAGGTCAGTCCCTCACCATTGATCCCAAGCCCTGGTCTTCCTTTAATGATGGCAGAAGGACAGAATAGGTGAACTTCTGGCATTTGATGAATTTCTTAACAGTCTAGGATTTTTTTTTATTGTCTAATTAAGTAAATTGTATTTAAAATCTTTAAAATGTTCATTCTCCTGCTCTATTTATCAATTGAGAAACTTAAAACTTTGGTCCTTGTTATGTTTGGATCCCAGTGCAGTTTACTTTAGCCATAGCTGAAGGCCTGTTACTTGCTGCTCAAACTTAGACATGCTAGCCAAGATGCAGGACAGAGAGAGAGATCTCAATCTATAAGAAAGCAAATTCTTCACTAATTTGCAGTCATACGATTCCACTTGAAGAGATACGGCCAGTGTACCTGGAGGGAGCACGTGGCCTAACACAGGGAGGAAATGCCAACAGCAGAGGCTCTACTCTGACTACTCCTCAGCAGAGAGGATGGTGGTCCTATACTTGAGAAGTACAATATATTTTCTATTAATAAGCCAAGCAAATAGGTTAGTAACAACATCCCAATAAGGTGTATGTGAGGCAAGAGCCTCAACGAGGGCTGAGGTTGTGGTGAGAGCAGGAGAAATTCTGAAAAAATACAACCTCTTGCTTTAAATATTTGTAAAGGCCAATACATCCCAAAATGGCCTTTCAGGCCATGGAAAACCCAATATAATTCCACTAACAGGTGTCTTAATTGTCCCAAAGCTACAAGGTTCTTGCATCCTCTTGTTATTGCATACATTGACCCTGGAAATTAAATATACTGCAAACAATGTAAATAAAAGCTACTGCCAAGAAAGGATGAGAATGTTGACAGRGCAGCTACAGTTATTTAGGAATAGAGGACAGGAATAGAGGAAAGGCCTGTCCTCTTGCATCTTCAGAGAAGAAATGAAAGAAAATATCTCTGCAAGTAGTTTTTCCTGTTGAAGTGGTGTTTGTGGGATCTTATCTATATCCCTTCTCACCCGAGACCAGGTACCTCTCCAACATCCAGGTCCATTTCATGCTGATTYGGGTCATTCCTTGGCTACTCCAGGCACGGGGAATTCCAGCTCCTAAACGAAGAAAGAGGAGGAAGCAATTAGCCCAAATGAATTCATGGCATCAGCTAAAACCACATGTGGAAACTCTGTTTTTTAGACCAGAATTACACAAGATATTATACTCATTCCCTGGAAAAGCAGTCCTTTTTAAGGCCACAGAGGCTGCCCATCAAGCTTTCTAGGACTTTATAGACTTTAAATATCCCAAGCGAGGAAGGTTTCTGTAGGGGCTACCCCGTCACTCCGGTTGTGTTTTCCCAGGTCAAGCTGTGAAGAGCACAGAACAGAAGTTTACAGAGACAATCAGATCTTTTCCGTAAGCGCCAGCCCCTTGCACTAGACACAAATTCATGCTAGTCAAGTTCCAAAATGGGCACAGCACTAGAAAAATGCTGGAGGAAATATTTAACTGCAAACTTCAAGGGATAGGGGAAACAGTTCGGAAAGAGCCAAATCCACCCAAAGCGCAGTGCRACACGCAGAAGTATAGAACCAGAGCTTGCTGGGCTCGGGGCGGAATAATGCAGGACTGGCACAATTCAGCTCGCTTTCTCCTTTCTTCCCTGCATCCTCCCCCCCCATGTTCCTTCTCCTTCCTGATCCACTGGATCCACCTCCCTTTCCCTTCTGCCTATTCTACCGCATTAAGCAGAGATGCAGTGATTATGCATTGGCATTTTTTAAAAATCGCCAAGCAGTACGGTTAGATTGTGTGTATGAACAGATGACAAATTCCCCTGAAGGAACTAAGAAGCGAAGCAGAGGCAGTCGGCTGCCGATGCCCAGCGGCACTTGCAGTCGCTGGGCCRCGCTGCACAGGAACAGCCGTGGCCGAGGCGTGCTGTCAGCCTGCCTAGTTACACCAGTGATTTAGGATAACCACAGGGGTGCAAGCAGTTGTACCTGCTGTTATTGGTGCTTAGCAGAAAAAAATGCATTCCTTTTAGGCCGTGCAGCCATTTCAATTTGTCTTAGAGCTGGGGCCCAGCTTAAAAGAAACCGATTATTCCACTGCAGATGGGAATACGGAGGAGGTCCCCACCTGCGTGGGGTGGATACCCCCGTTGCAGACTTACCCCAGTCAGTCACTATCGTCTGCTCTGTGGGACAAAAGTCTCTCGGATGCTAGTCCTCACCCGTCAGAACTGCCGTCTCATTGACGGTGCTAACCGCTGTTCAGCGGGATCAGCCACCACGTCTAAGGCGATTTCTTGTTCAGCCAGTTGCACTTTTCTTCTCTCCCCCTCCCCACTTTTCTTTTTYGAACCTTTGCCCCCTCCCTTCCCCAGAGTTAGAGGCAAAACAAAATCCGAAGAGACACCGGCACGGTCAGGAGAATTCCAAGCGCGCTGGGTTTTGCTCCAGACTTCGGGAGTCTGATTGCTCTGCAGGACTTTTAGCGGATCTTCTCCGCTATTGTGTTTGTACCTGCCTATCACCGACTGTGTTGTACAATATCAAAAAGATATTGTAGCCGCACATCTGAATCCAGTGCAATATGCTGGAACAAAACGTTGCTCTGTCCCAAGGGAGAGGAAAAGGAGTGAGGAAAGACAGGCAAGGAGACAACTGGAGAGGAGCCCAGGGAGGAGAAGAAAGGCCAAGCAACAGCTGAAAGGGCAAATCCCTTTCTTCTTGCTTTGCAGATCTTCTATTTGTTTCTTTCTCATGCTGAAGTTTGGGATTTTTTTTACCCCTTGGTAGTGGACTAAAGTGGTCTGCAGTATTGTATGCATCTATAGCTTTAAATTTAAATTGAGTACAAAACTGACTCTCCAGTTCCTGAAGCTCTGGAAGGGAATGGGCAGGAGGTAAGCGCATCCCTGAGGAAGCAAGGCTTCTCTGGCAAAGCTGCTGCAGCAGCAAAGCTATTAATAAATGTTTGCAATCTTTTAATCATTCTGCTAAATTGCCATCATGTTCCTGCAAACCCCATAGTGTGTCAGTGCAGCTGCCTCCTCCCGCCTGCCTGCCCGTGTTTGCGCATGTGAGTGAGGGGGAACATCAGGAACATGCTCATATCCGAGGGCTGCTGCAGAGTTAGAGGCAAAATGATTTTGACAAGTGACTTTTTAAATCTTCCGTATTCAGAAGTAAGTGGCCCTATTAGTTACATCTGTTAACCACACTTGCACTTGGTTTTCCTTCACCAGCAAATCCTGCCTGCTCATACTCAGATACTAAACCTCCTCCATGAAAATATCATATCCGATCCGTTACGGCTTGAGACGTTACTCGAGAGGCCAAGTCCCCTGCCGCATGATAGCACTGCAGTTGCAATCAGATGGAGCACTCCAGCTCGCAGTYGTTCTGCCTTAAACAAAGACATTCTCAGCAATGGAACATTTTTGTCTGCTTTATCCAACTCGGTATTGAGCTGATAATTATCAGGATGCAACACAAGCATATATTGCTTTTCAGGCTTTTTCTGCAGGGCCAGTTAATCAGAATACAAGTGGATGAGAGAGCTATGATCCTATTTATGGCAACAGATACCATTCCAGGATGAAAAGGATTAATACTTTTAAATAAATTGTCTATTTTCCTTTCCATGTGTCTATAGTATATCCATTATTGTCCAAACTAGGATATAACAGTCAAAGCAATCTTCTAACATCATGGTGGAGATCAGTTTAATCCTTTTTCCGTTCCCTCCCCCGGCTCAAACTCTCATCTTTGTCCTAATTATAATAGCATTTGAAATTATCATGGTTTAAAAAAAGATGCCAGCTTATATAATATTCTTATTGCTTATTAATGATTTCAGAAGGGAGAGCAAGTTGCCTTGCATTGTGGGATTTATGCAAACTAAGGCTGAGCCGTACCTCGCCGGGCTCCCCCAATTTCTTATTTGGAAGCCCGATGCGCGAGGATTACCATGTAATAACAGATTTAAAGGCTTTTAGTGAATGGCAGGCCTGCCTCGCGCACTTGAACAAGACGACACGACAAGCGTCCCGTTTTGCAGTGATTAGCCCGGGGCGCTCTTTGCAGGCAGAAGACTCGAGGCGAAGTGACTCTACCCGCCCTGCAAGGGTGATAATCCCCGCGACAGCACAGCCCAAAGAGGCTGATTGCTGTTAAGAATAGGAGCTTATGAATAATAATAAAGAAAACATCAGGCTGGATATTGGCGCCACGGTTACTCAGCCCTGACAGCCAGAGAGGCAGGCTGCTTGCCTCCGAACTCCTGAAGTCCATCACTTAATCTAAATTTGCTTATATCCTGTCCCCTAAACATCTTCTCCTGTATAGAGCTTTAACGTGTAAAAGACTTACTAAAGAACTGATTTTGAGATTTATTATATGTCCTTCACATGAAATATTTTCTGTGTTTGGCGCTATGGTATCTTTCTCCTGGAGAGTAGAGCGTGGAGCAGCAGGGAATGGGAGCAGGAGCTTTCTATCCACGCTATAAACTCCTGCAGTTTTATTGAGGAACAAGCTTCACTCTAGGGCGATATCATGAGAGTCTCAGATACCATTGAAAAGACAAATCAAGTTTCTTGCCCTCGTGCTTACAGAGAAATACCTGCACCCTGCAAGTCTCCAAAATAAAAGACAAAAATAATAGAGCTTAAAATGTATGATTTAAGTAAATGAACTAAATAAAATGATTTTAGACTGATTTCATTAATGTCTGTGACACATAGCAATATACGTAAAAACGTTGAGAGAGTTGAAGTTGAAAGTATGTTTTAGAGGAATCCAATAAACACTCAAAATCATCATCTTATGCTTTTTTGAAGGCCTACAACTTACAAAAAGAACTTCATAACTACTGCTTAAATAGCCATCCCTCTGTTTTCCACAAACAAAGCTGAGGGAGTTTTGCTTGGGCCAAGTGGTTGTGGCGGGGAGAACGAGAGAGAAGGAAGAAGTTGAAAGGATGAGTCAACCTCTTGCAGAGAAATCATCAAACGCAGAAAATTTCCAGCATCACCATATTTAGAAATAAGTGGTTGTGTCACGCAGACAGGGCCGGACATTAAGTGATGGCACCGAGCGCACCGTATCCTCTGTTCGTGCTGCTCTTCCACCAGCAGCAGCCCACCCCGCCGGTCGCCCGGAGAGCGGTGCCTGCTGCGGCATCCACAAAGAGGAGTCGTGCTTCGCAAAGGTACCGGCTCCTGCGACACTACGGGGTGAAAACTTTGCCACCTCTACGCATCCTCCATGGAGAAACAAACTTAACTGGTTCTGGCTGGGTTTCTTGACCCGTAAGTGGATACTAGTTTTAAGCCGCACGCAGTCCACAACACCGATTCGTGATGCATCTCCCGTCCTGCCTCTACGCAACCGTGCGCTTGGCCTGCTGGACGAGCGGCGCTTGGCTTGGCACAGAGACGCAGGCAGCCCTGGGTGCTGACACGCAGCAGGCCCATGCTGAAATGTGGGGAAAAGTGAGCTCTCTTAGGAAAGATGGAAAATGAAACCAGATGCCACCAGGACTGAGAGAGAGAAGAAACTGGATCTGATGCTTTAGATGACTTGATGGAAGCTGCTCATGTTCAGAGGCAGTAGGACCAAATTCAGCTCTAATTAAGTCACTAATGTTACAGCAGGATAAACATGATCTTTTAAGCATCACAAGTATGAAACAGGGACGGAGAAGGTCACATAGCAACAACTGCTTGAGCTCCAGTACGTGCTCTGCAGGATTTTGTCTGGGTGGCCTGAGGGATATGCCCTGGGTCAAGCGCCCCCAAACCACCTCACTGCCGAAGATGCCACTGAGCACTGCAAGGAGGCTGCTGCATGCAGCACCAGAAGCTTTAGCACGGGACCCACCGGCAGCAGGCAGAAATCATCCCCCGTCCCAGCTCAAGCTCCCCTGCCCTCAGGGCAGCCGGTGGAAGCCGCCTAGCAAATGCATCCAGACTTTTTTTTGTTTCTGTCTTCACAGTGTGCGCAGTTAGGAAAAGTGACAAATATTTACAGCCTCTTTGACGCAGGTGCAAACACATCTAAAAAAAAAAAAAAAAAGAACAAAACAAAACAACCCCCCCAGCAAGCTTCCCAAAATGGGTCAGGTGCTTCCAGCATTTTCTGTCTTCTCCAATCTGCAACAGCAGTTGCCTCTGGAAATCTGTTTGCACTGGACTTCTCTGGTCTTTGTCAGCCCCTAAATTAGCTCAGCAGCAAAAAAAGCAGTTGGCGTTGATTCCTCCCACCCAAATCTGCGCTCACACGCCGCACCCTGCTCCGCTCCTGAGGGGCTTGCTTTCGCTGGGCTGTGCATGGGAGGCGGCAGCTAAAATTAATCAGCGTTCGAGCGGAGGGCTGGGGAGCTCGGTCAGAGCRGGACCTGCCATCCCGCCTCGCCCGTGACCGACACGCTCCGTGCACCGAGCTGACCGCGGCCCAAGCAGAGCCCCCGGCAGCCCCGTCCAGGCCGCGTATCGGCCCGGGTTATAAAAAGCTGCCGGGACGCCTGTCCGCTTGSCTCAGCGCCGCGCTGCCGGGGGCACTGGCACAGCTTCTCCTTGCCTCTCGTTCGGGAGAGCAGAGGGCTCTGCGGATGCCGTCGCTCATCCTGGGCTCTTCTAGGCTGGCAGAGGCGAACGCGAAGCCTCTTGGGAAAAGGACTGTTCAGTACGTGGCAACATGAGCAGATGCGTCTTGCTGTAGTATGGGACCTGGTCTTAATGTGGGAATTTAKGAGGAAAAGAAAAAGCAAAGAGGAAAGATCTGCAAAACAAGCAAAACCAAATACATCATTTTTGTTTCCAAGTGGCCTCTTTACACCACCTTGTATGTGAAGAAAGCAGCCGAGGGTAGGCTACACTTCTAAGTGCTTTGATTATCTCAATTATTATATTATCTAAGTACATAATAACTCCTTAATTTACTTGTTGCACTCCCTGAAGTAAAAAAATATTATCCTCATTTTGCCAGTGTGCAGCTGAGGTCTAGAGATCTTAAGGGCCAGAGTTTTAGTCATATGAAGGTGTCCGACTCCCACGGAAGTCAAAGGAAGTTACGCACCTACATATTTTGAGGATTTGTAATTAACAACAGAAATCTGTGGGGCAGCCAGAAATTTCAAGTCTCAGGCTAACCAATCTTATCTAATTTAAAGTGTTCTGCCCTTGTATAAAAACCTAATAAACTTTCTTCATTTTCACTTTATTTCATACATCTCAACATAACCTCCCTCTGCTGTCTGGGCTGACCCACAGGTGATGCACTGGTTACTAGAGAGATTTCTTGCAAAAGCTTCCTTCCTGGCTAAGTAAACGCAGGATTTTTTTTGTTTTGTTTTGAATATTTTTCCTTTAGCTTACCCGTGTTTTTTCCACAGGTTTCTGGAAGCTTATTGAAGAAAAATCTTGCAGCTTTATCAATTGCAAACAGCTTTGCAGATTGCACCTTCTTTCGCTTAAGTGGCCACTCAGCACTGAACAAACTATGGAGTCCTAGCTCGCTGGYATGCTTTGAGACCTGTTATAGCTGAAAAGACTGGTCTAAAGCGCAGGCTGGAAATCTAATAAACTCTCTGAGGCCATGATGAAGTTCATGGCAGCCTTTGCTATAACATTATGGAATGTTGTACTCCTCCCTATAGGTGGCAAGACGTAAAAATCCCATTAACCGCTACTGGATTCTTTGTGGAGGAGCAATTTTTCAATTACATGTAATTAATAATAATTACTCTTTATCTTCAGAGACCAGAACAAAGAATAATTAATCCATCTTAATAACACTGTTAAGGAGGTACTAAATATGGGAGGCTTTTTTTTAACATAGTAACTGATGTGGTCTATTGCTCAGCATGCGCTCCCTGAGGTAGAAAGGAAAGGAAGGGAGAATCCTGAACTATCTGAACTAATATTCTAGTTTTTGCTTTAGTTTAATTAACTGGTTTGGGAACAGCTGTTTGCTGCTAGCAGCAGCTTGCAGCAAATGAAGTGTGCTGCCTACAGGTCTCTCATATATAGAAACGGTTTTAGTATATTTGATAGTTAACAGTATTAAAGGGGGCATTTTATGGATTTTTAATATGCACCTATTAATAAAGTATTTGCAATTATTCCCATTGCAGAGATGGTGCAAATGAAGCTCCAAAGTTTAGGGGCAGCTTCTCACTTGGCACAAAGGCTTTTTTGACTGCTCTTCTCTCACCATTTTTGCTGAACAGGAAGAAAAGATGCCTAATCTGGTGATCTGGTCCATTCCAGATAATGGGTGCCTGAGACACTTAAGCCCTTTATCAGATCTTAAAYTTTGGCTTAAATCTTCCAAAGTGACTTCTAATTTTGGACATCTTACTGGAAGCTCAGCTTACTACCCTTGGGATGCCTCTCAGAGCTCCTGTTCATGCAGCCACTGTTCATCTGAACTGGAATTTAACGTTCTCAGCTCTTTAAAAAAATTAACAAAAAAGAATTTTGTATTTTGATCTAAAGTAAGTAGTCCAAGATCACGCTGCAAGCCACTGAAGGGGGCAGAAGCAGAATTTGCTTCAAACAGCAAACACGTGGCTTCGCAAGACAAGTACTTCACACGGCAGGATACAAACGGAGCGAGGGCAGCGGCGCAGGCAGCAGCCTCGGCAGCTCTAGCAGACGGCCGGCAGGCGCCCCGGCYCACGAGCTCTTGGGCAGCTGCTCTCAGCTCGGCGGCCACGCAGAAAGGGGCACGGGGGAAAGAGCTCTCTGGGCTGTTCAGAATAAATAAATAAATAAATGAAATAAAATGACACATCCTATTTCAGCTAAGGAAGGTTCTGATGATTAACAAATTTGAAAGCTAATGATTAGTGATTACATGTTAAGGTGATAAAAAGGATAGCTTTTATCCCTAAGCATAAAGGTTAGGATCTGTTATTGATCTGAGGGCTCCTGAGATAAAAAAGGACAGGAGCAGAAAGAGATGGAAAACGAGGGAGTAAAAACGAAGGGACTGAAGAGAGAGGGAGGATGTCCCAAATGTGAAATGAATGCACCCACATGAAAGGCTCCAGGCCAAAATGCTTAGAGAATGCAGTCTTCTGTCTCAGTGACCTTGCAAAAATAAACTGAACAAAAAGCTTCAGGCAACATCAGGCAGCGGCTTTAAGACGCAGTTTTAATTTTAGCCAGGCTGGTTTCTATGCTCAGTTGCAAGGTTATCTGGGGATGAACTGTGCATGCAGTGGAACAAAATTTAGTTGTCACCCCCATCTCTAATACCCACACTTGCGACTCCAAAAAACAGTGATGGCAAATTCAGTTCAGTGCTTCCAGGGGAAGCATAATGTGCTTTCTGGACATACAGGGAAGATTAAACCATGGTACCACAAGGATGGAATACTAGTGCGTCCTCATTTTACTCAAAAATGCAATTACTTTGGCTACATGATGAGTGAGCAACATACAAGACCAATACTCCAGCACAACATGCTCTAATATGGGGGCTCCTTCTACTTTGATTATGTCCTTGCTCCATGTTGCCAGATTTGACACCTATTTACTATGAATAATATATTCCACCCCTCTGTACCTCAGTGTCCTCATGTGTAAAATGGAAACATCCTACCTAGAAAGAGCAGGCAGGGCAGGCCGGACCCAGGCTGAAGGCCGGCCACACACAAAGTGAAAAGGTGAAGCTCTGCGAGCCCAGCCCTGCCTGCCCCAGAGCAGAGGTACCCCGAAGGTCACAGCCGGCAGGGCACACCAGGACTCCATTCCTAAGGCAAACGCAACCTCAGCCCTGTTTTCTGGCCCCATTCTGCATTTCAGAGTAGCTAAGGAAGGGCCAGTGGGCTCCAAAACATACTCTACTATTTCTGACAGGTTTAGGGCATTCTGATGCTCAGCGGAGTTCACAGCCCAAGTTAGCTGCTCCGTCTCCTCACACAAAGCCTAGAGAGAATTAGGCAGCTATTATCAAAACACATCTTCCCAATATGGATCAAGAACTTGAGTCCAGATCCTCTATAGCCCAYGAGAATTTGTCTCCGTGACCATTTATCTAATGCAATATTCACTGGAACGGGAGCCTGAATCCAACGTTCCCGAGCAGCAGGGGAACACCCCAAACCATGTGCTAACCTGCCTGCTCTCACTCTTGAYGTAGGACTCTGCAGCTATTCACAGGTAGCATCGCAGGGAACGGACAGGCCCACAACATCCAACCAAGTCTCTCTCACAAGAGAGTAGCTCACTGTTCATTTGTGTCCAGGGCCTGATGCAGGAGGCACCGTCTGAGAGCAGCTACTGGACTGGGCCTCACGCATGGTACAGGCGGAAGAAAACCTCATCAGTGAATCCTCTGAGGTCTCTGAAGTAGCTGGCCAGCGACCCCAACGCAGGGCCAGTGACCCAAACAACAACTCAGAAACATACTTTGTCATACTCTTCACAACACACGAATTAGGATCAGCCACTTGCAGCACTACTGTACGATTCTTGAAATGAAATCAATATGCAGAATAAAACCAGAGAAATTCAGCCCAGTGAGTTTTCTGCATTCACCACTTTATTAGACAATCATTGATGAACGCTTACGCTGATAGAGAATCTTCCATCCAAAGTTCTCAAAAGGCTTTATAAATCGTCTGTAATGTGTATAGTCAGGGCACATCTTCCCACCCTAGTATATACTCTGTCCTCCACATTTCTACTTGATAGGCTATCCCAAGGCCAAAAATATTGTCTCTCCAAGTCTGCAGGAGRGAGATCCATCCTTCTACCCAGCAGGTCTCTTGACCCACTTTTCAAGTGGCTTTTTCTGAAATTTTCTCTTGGATCTTTTCTCAGTAGACGGCTCTTTCCCACCTTGACTATAACTCACCTTCCCTTGCGACAGTTTCCTGAATCACTGACGCTGGAACCAGCACAGCAAAGCTGGCAGGGGAGGGGGGTGAGGAGGTGCGAGAATTAAAGTGAAGGTGTTTCAACCTCTCAGTCCCGTGCTGCCAGCTCCGCGCTCCTTGGAGCCTGATCAGAGTCACATGGCTTGTACTAACACAGGCACCGACTGCGCAAGGAGCTGCAGCGGCTCAGGGCTGCTCTGTGCATCCGCCAAGCCAACAACAGTGAACCAAAGGCAGAACATACACGAAATGAGGCAGGACAGGGTTCTCTCACCACACTGCTTTCTCTGAGCGTGGTGTCACTCCTAATCAGCCTTCTGGACCGAAAACAGAAGCCTTCGCTACACATGGGGCCCAGCCCGCAGCACGCACAGTGCACATGTCCTATTGGATTACAGGGCAGAGCGCACTCACATGGCCTGCTTGTCAGAGACGCACCTGCGTCTCTGCAAAACGAAGGAAATGAGGGAAGGCACCAGTGAAAGCAATCTGAGCCCAGAGACCAGTCAGGAGATCGGATTGGGGATGCCACCAGAGAGACAGGGGCAGCAGGCAAATACACCTTGCCTGACAAAATTGGGAAGTTAACCCAGGATCTCAGTGCACAGAGAAAACGTGGGGGAATCTTCAGGGACTTAAAGTCTCTGATAAAGTTCCAAAATGGGAGAATAGCTTACCTCCTCGGATCTCCCTGTATTTACAAGTGGACCAGATTACTGTTAAATCACAGATTCCAAAGAATGGGGAAGTAAAATTCGGGTATTAAAACACACAGCAGTATGACAAAGATCAGTCCAGTGCAGTCTCTCCCACGGAAAACCTGCTTCTATCTGCATCGGGAGAAGACAACAGGCTTCCTTAGTCCCTTTGCTCAGGGCACGAAAGAAAAGGTCTCTCAGCAAGTCCATTCTGGGCTTYGTGCTTCTTCTCCCCACGCAACCCATATTCTGCAGCTCTCACGAAACGGGGCTCGAAACGCAACCGCACGTGCAGGGGAGAAGAGCTAGGAGAGAAGGGGAGGGAGCAGCGCCACGGGCACCTGCTCCAGGGGCAGGAGTTCATCGCCCGGACAGGATCTCCACCTGGTTTATCGCGGTTTCCTCTGTCCGCAGCTAAGGTCATTAGCGGAGACGTTTCCACACTGAATTAGCAACGAGCCCCGCGGGACGGGCTGCTCCCGCGGGCCAGGCGCCGCCTTAACCGGCTGTTTCCCCCCGTTTCGCATCCCAGCGCGCCGCCCCCCGCTGCCCTGCGCCGCGAGGGCCGCGGAGCAACGGCAGCTCC
>NW_020450530.1:1666490-1698181 GCF_003343035.1 Apteryx rowi
GAGGGAGGAGGCAGCGCGCATGCGCGGCGCTCGCGCACCGGCCCGCCGCGAAGGGAGAAAGGAGGCGGGGCGCCGCTGGGCGCGTGGGTACCGGAAGTTCCCCCTCTGTCCCTGCCCCCGCGCGGCAGCGATTGGGTGCTGTGCCCCGAGGCGCCTCTCCCATTGGCTAAACCCAACGTCCGTCCCGCGGGGGCCCACGACGCAGGCATGGTTCGCTTCAAGAACAGGTGAGGCGGGAGCGGCTCCCCGCGGCGGCGGCGGGGCCGGCGAGGCCGCCCCGTCCCGCGCCCCTCACGCCGCGCCTCCCCTCCCCCCGCAGGTACGTGCTGTGCGAGGTGGTCTCGGAGGACCCGCGGTGCCGGCAGTGCATCGAGGACCGGGCGGTGGGCCTCGCCGTGAGGGAGGCCATCGCGCGGGCGCACGGGGACTACGGCCTGGCCTGCTGCTCCGTCTCCTTCACAGGTGCCGCCGCGGCCGCGGGCCCCGGGCGGGGGGAGGGGGCGCCCCGGGGCGGCGCCGCTCAGCCGCGCGTGTGTCCCCGCAGTGAAGTACCTCAACGCCTACACCGGGACCGTCCTGCTGCGCTGCCGCAAGGACTTCTACCGGCTGCTGTGCTCCGCGCTCCCCTTCGTGAGGCAGCTGGAGAGCAGGAACCAGCGCTACCCCTGCTTCTTCAACACCCTGCACGTCGGAGGTGAGCGGCTTCCTCGGCACCGCTGGGACTGCCCGCGCAGCCTCCCGTTCGCCCTCGGAGGCCGCGGGGCCCAGTCTGCCCTCCTGTGACTAATACGAGGGAAGAACCCCATCTTACGGCTTTCGGGTGTGATAAATAAATCTGATGTTTCATCAGCTTCACTTTTAACAGATATGAACAGGAAACAGGCCCCAGAACCATTGTTCAGATCCTCTGTTGATTCTGATGATTTTTTTTATTAACATTGGGGGGAAAAAACAGAGCAGCAAGTACTATATTATAGTTTAAAATGTATGTGTCTTATTTTCAAAGTATAAAGTCTTCCCCATCCTCAAAATGAGACATGTATGGCAAAGAAACTATTACTCTACCACTTAGAAATTCAGTGGAGGGGGAGRGAAGTGAAGTTTGAAGACTTCTAGAGACACTACTTATCACTTGTGTTAATGAAGTTGTTGCTTGTGGCATTGTTTACTGTTGTTGTTCTTTTGTGTGTGCGAGAAAAGAAAGTATAGTAGCAGACCTGAAGCAAACACTTGAAATAAGTACCTAGTTTTGTAGACTTCTATGTACTGTTCTTGTCTCCTACAGGTACTATAAGAACATGTCAGAAATTTCTAATTCAGTATAATAGAAGACAGCTGCTGACTCTGTTGCAAAACTGCACAAATGAAGGTGAGTTGCTCCAGCTGCTTTTCTGAAGAACAGCCTCAATTCCTACGGGTTTTGTAGGCTGTGCTGGACTACTTTTAAATACTTGAGCTGAGAAATGCGTCTCTCTAGAAGTTAAAGATATTCCAGTATACGTGAAGAGACCAAGGATTGATATTGTTGCCCTCTTTTTTGCAGAGGAAAGACGGTCCATACGGCAGTCAGTGCTGAGCTGTTCTCTTACAGAAGAACAGTCCCAAAGTGGAGATGAGGAAGATGATGATGACACAGAGACAGACTGAATATCAGTTATTACTGTTCACCTCTGTCAAGGACTTGTGTAATCAAGATGTTCAAAACTATCATCTTTGTGCTAAGTAAAACATATGGACAGATGCTCTTCCTGTCCCCTGTAGACTTTGTTCTCCCACCCCAAGTGTTTAAATAAATTTTTTTTTTTTTAATTATGGCTTTACTCCAGCTCAGCAGGTTAYGTGCCTGCCTGACTCCAGGAGTCAAACCCTTCTGTACTCATGAAGAGCGTAGCACCTCGATGGGATCTTCACGCTGAGACAGATGTGAGGTTTAGGCAACTGGCAGAGCCAAGGAATGTAGCTGTTCTTTAAAAACAAATGTTAATGCTCTTTCCATTCTAACCTCCTCTTCAAGTGGAGAGATGTTGTTTTGAATCACAAAAGCATCACCTTGCCTATTCAGGAGTAGAAACTCTAGGGAATATAGTATAAAACTAAGTCTGAAACCCATCCAACCATGTTATAAAACTCATAGGTACAGGTACTGCTTAGATATTTATTAAGTTTACACCAATCAGTTACAGGAAAGTAGTGCTGCTGGTAGCATCTCTTGAATCCATAGGAAAACAAGATACAACTTGAAGATGCTGGCCAATGGAGACTGCCCCGCGAAAGGGACGGTCTTCCTTGCCGGCATTACTTCCCTTACTTGCTCCAGTGCCTGTGAGATGTGGAGGCGAGTTGTACCAGCTCAAACTATTCTGCTTCTCTTGCCAATGCAAAGAAGAAAAGTTTGTTACAAAGGTGAAGAGATAGTAGAACACAACAGATACTGGTTAGACAGTAAGTAGTTGCTCATGTTCCATGGCATAAGGATAGAAAATGGCTATTACAAGTAAGAAAAAAATAGTACTGTGAACACCATTAACTGCATAATTGAATCCTTCTTGCTCAAGTCTCTTTTCTACTCTTGCCAATAATTTTCCACTATGCATTTAAAGCATTAACACCAACATGTGTTACCACTTTTAGGCATCTTGTCTTAGTTTGTTTGCACTGTCTTGACAAGCTGTACTGTCTTTCCATGAGTGTAGTTAGTTGTGACCAAGTGTGAAATTAAGCTGCTTTCAAAGAATGTTTCGCAAGTGTTTCCTCTATCAGTGTACTCCTGTGGCAGCTGAAATATTATTTACCTCCAGTCTCCCCCACCTTTCTAGTTTACAGCCACATACAGAGCTTTGTGAAGTGTACTGTTAGGTAGCAGCTTCACACGTGCACACACACCATTAAGTGCATTGAGGAAGCATTCGCATACTAGTGAGCCTATTTGAAACCAAGCATCAATATATTGACGGACTTTTTAAATAGGGACCAAACCAGTGCATTTAGACTAGCTGACTACAGAAGTCTAGAACAGTAGGCTTCTGTATTCAGACTGGTGCCAGTGTCAAAGAGAGAGAGGATGGTCTGCTCCCTACAGTGAGCACGTGAACTATTTAAGGCCTTTGCAGATGTAGGCAGGCCCTTCAAACCAACTGTYAGTGGAGCTGAAGGTAAGAGGAGACACAGGTCAGTCTTGCACTTTATACCAGCTCCTTGGAAGGCAGGATGTCACTAGAAAGGCAGAATTTGAATGTGTGACTGAAGTGATATTATATAGACAGTTTGGTTATAAGCTCAGGAAGTTGGCAGTACTATAAATATGTGCATATGATTTATTGCAACTGTTGGCCTTCACTGGTACATTACACCTACAGGTCATTTTATTCAACAAAATCCACACCACTTAACTCATTAGCTTCAAATCAAACCACAAGCAGTGCAGAATGAGACCAACCAAAAAAGGAGGAGGAGGGGTCCAGAAGAGACATGTTTATAGCCTGAAGTGCTTAGTGCAGACCAACTTACATCCCAGAACCAAGCAGATACAGGCCCTTATCCCAGTGCAAGAGACCCTAGTTCCTTGCTGCAGGGACAAAAGTATCTACAGCCATCAACTATTAATTGTTCTTCCAATTCAAGAGCAGCCAGTGTCAAAACATCATTCAGCTTAGTTACCAAGAGCCCTAGGGTGGAGTGTTTATTCCAGATGATAACAGGTTACAAAGAACTTGTAGCCTACCGTTGGCAAAAGAAAAAAAAGAACAAAAGAAAAGAAAAAAAAGCAGCCTCACTCACCCACATTAAAACAGAGTAGTTGAACAACTGAAATAAGCCAGGAGGTTTCTTCTACCACTAGCGCCAAATTGCATTTTGAAATACCCAAATTCAGCAAGAGTCACTTCAAAACCAAATAGCCAAGTTCTGCTTTACGCTCACCTCAGCTTTAATCTTTCAAAGCCAGGAGAACAGGAGGAATTCTTGCTCTTTAGAAAAAGAACAGATATAGCAGCTAACACTCTAAAACCAGGAAGCTCTTTTGCCCATTTCCAGTGCAGCGGAAACCACAGTTTCTAAAGACAGCAGTGTAACAGCTTTACTGAAACAGTACTATTGCCACAGTTAGATGGACTTCTCTCCATGAATATTTTAAGTAAAGGCTCTCTGCCTCTTCACTTAGGCAATATTGCGGTACTCTGGCAGTGCCAGACAGCTGTACACACTTTTAGATTGTGTATTAGGCCAAAAGAACTGACTTGGCACAGACCAGAAGCCTTGACTGAATGTTCTCCAGGTTGTTTCTTTCAAAACTTTGTTTCAGTACAAACCAATTGAGTAAGTTGGAATAAAAAGATCTTACTTTGACATACATTTCCCTAGTTTCCCCCTGAACCTCCTAGAAGCCCTGGAAACACAGATTTAGTCTGTTCAAATTTAAATACTTAAACTATAGCAGCAAAACAAAGCAAAATGAAAAGAAAACCAGAAGGAGAGGGAACTTCTCTTGGATAGCAGAATCACTTTGTGTGAACAACAGAGGTGCTGAACAGTAGCTTCTGCTTCTGTTTCTTTCTTTTCTTGCCTCCCTTTTCCTCTGTGAAGAAATAAAATGATACTGTCATTCATTTCCTGTGCAACATTCCCATTCCATGAGAAGATAAATGGTCTTCCCTAGCCAAAATGCCTTTTACAGGGCTGTGACACTTCCTAGACAACTCACTGAGTACCCAGACAGTTTAACTTAAAAAAAAAATTACAGCAGACTCGAACTCTAAGGGGGACTCCACCACGCAACCTTATTGTCATTTGGTTATTCTGACCTCCCAAGACCTCTCCCTCATTGACTAGAGGGGACAATTTCAGCATGATTTGTTCCCACCACTTTCAATAGCTATAAACACACACCTAAGTGGTTACAATATTGCCAGCACAGTGGCAGATAGGAGGACAGTAAGCACGCTGCAGTTAGCTTTTCAGATAAGTACCACTTTCATCCTTGTTCATAAAGCACTACAGCCCCTCCCCGCAATTCCCCATCATTCAGTGCAGTCTACAAACGCAACCTGAAAGCTGCAAACATCAGAACTGAGCATTACAAGTTAGCTTCATCAGTTAGTACCATGCTTAGAGGTTAAAGTGACTATTGGCCAAAAGTCATCTTTGCCTTACCGGGATTCTTTGCTAGCTGGAGATCTTCTCAGCTCCCACTGAGAAGAGAGCTACTTTAAGCTAACAGAAGCCCCAGTCAAACTGTTCAGAAACCACTTCACAACCTGACATTGCACAGAACTGTTTTGTAGCCCATTTTGGTCCCCCAAAACGCTCTTCTCACTTCTTCCAGGAGARGAAAGTGAAATATTTAGTCTTCTCACTTCAGGAAGTTTTCCTGCTTTTCTTTCCCTTCCCCCCCCCTTCCCTTTTACCTGATAAAGGATTGGATGTGGACGGTTTGTCCAATTTCAGGAGGGCTGCCTCAATAGCTTGGCTGAAGGAATTTTGGAAGCTGGGCACAGGTATGCGGTCAGAGTTGTCACTTTCGCCATCACTATCCACCAGCACAGGGAGTGCCAGAGTGTTCTCATCTGCAAGAAAGGGAAGGGTCTTGAGAGACGAGAGGGCTGTATACAACTTTTGCAGTGCAAATACCTCTCCACATTCCAGATGCTTCTTGTAAAATCACAAGATTTCCAAGATTTAGATGCATGGAAAAAAATCCAAAGTAGTAAATCCAAATTTTCTTACCTCTTGTCTTTGGACCAGGTTTGGACCATGTTTCTGGTTTTGCTTTTCCAACCCTCAACATCTACCAAAAAAAAAAAAAAAAAAAGTTGTAAGATCTGATCAACTCCATGTACCAGAATGATCCCGCACATCTCCGAAGTTGCAAGGAAATCTAGGAACCACTTCAGAGTGCTCAAATACTGTGTTGTCTCTGCAAGATTTACCCCACATTGCTTTTGCAGGGGCAGCAATTGTGTTCTCAGACTTGTGCCCAGCTAAGATGCAAGCAATTCTGACAAGATTTGCTCTGCTACACGGCTTACCTGGGCAAAGGAAGGGAAGGGAGACTCTTCTTCTAAGCTCCCACAGAGCAACGGGCTGAYCTGGCTTGCAGCAGGTGACAGTGGAGTTGGAACAGACTCTACAGCAAAAAGAATAAGGTAATTACAGCCTGTTACATTGACGAAGGCATTTGTTATGCAGCTTACCAAGATGAAACAGAACCAAGAGTTTTATTATATTATGCAACTGACAATTTTTAATCTCATCAGTTCCATCCATCAGTCATGCTGTGGGACCTCTCTTAAATGTTTCCTCAATGTTTTTATTTAAGGGAGTTTTAGTGGGKTTTTTTGGAGAAAATATATCAAATATAAAACATCAGAGATAGTTTGTGAGTTGCAAGATAAAACATTTGGTAGAGCATCATCAGACAACAACCTGAGTGCTCATCCAGCTACATTTTATTTTAGTACGGCACAGGGGGAAGATGGAGAGGATAGAAAGAAAAAAGCCAGTAGTGTTCTCCTACACTTCTTTTCTGCCCCTTTTTGGTATTTTTTTTTTCTTTTGTAATGTGATTTTTTTGCCTGGGCAAAGAGTTAAAAGATGTACAACTACAGTGTAGTCCTCATATTGTTCCTAAAATGCAGCTAGTGAAAAGCAAGACAAAAAAGACAAGAACGTCTCTTAGCAGTGTCAGCTTTTTGTGTATTATCTAGTGGGTGATCTAGGAGAGAAGCAGTCTTGGATCAGTTTTAAGGAAGTTTAGCTTAATGACCTAAGCAGCAGATCCCCAGAGAATGATCAAGAGCTAGATGGAATGTATTTTTGCAGATGCTCACCTGTCTGAAACACAGGGCTCCTGCCAAGAGGAGACAGACAGAAGCTCTGATGATCAATGCTGGTAGTTTCTCCAGAGCAGGAGGTAAAAGCAGGGAACTGCTGCAGATTCTCTAAAGCAATATGGACCTCTGGATCTAGAAAGAGGTTTTAAATTAAAGAACTAGGCAATGTGGGGAAGACTGTAAATATGCAAGCTGTTTAAAGGACTCTAGGCAGTGCCAGCTCAAAAATTCTCTCTCCATCCTCTGTCTTAGAGACCAGTAAAAGCCCTACTGCTGGATGGAAGCAATTCCTAAGCATTTTTTTTAATTCTTCACTTTCCACTCCATACAGTGATTACCATAAAAACAGAAACTAAGAACTCTGAGCGCTACATGTCGAGATAGCTGTGTCCTGCAATGCCGTCTCTCCCATAATGTTCAAGTATGCAGGAATTGCATAACATCATTTAATACCCTTACTAAAACAGCTTACAATGTAAAAGTTGAGATTGTTCTCCAACACCTTGCTCCAAGTACAAACTACAAACTAAAGGCCTTAGAGTTCATCCTATACCTCAAGAAATTATCTCAGCAACTAAAGGTGACTGGAAATCCACCAGTTATGCTTAAGCAAGACTTACATTTGCCCTGTTTCTTGTTTTCTTCTATCTCAATTCTGCGTTCACGTCGCCGTTCATCACGGGCTTTCTTCTGCCGTAGGCGTTTCCTCTTTTCAAGGTCATCTAGGAGCAACAGAAAGCACTGGATATCAAAAACACACTAGTATTTTTGGTAATGTTTTTCCAGCTTTGAGAACAATGTGTTCAGTTATAGCATGTTAGTAACAAACATATTTACAAACAATGTATGTTCTTCTAAGCATTCAGAGCTTTTTTATTCTATGCATAATTGCTATCTATACACAACTGAACTGGGGTTTTCTGTCCAGTAGTCCTCAGACAGTTGATGCAAGAGGAGTAAACCTGTTATTTACATTCTTCTGCCGTAAAGGGATAAGAACTACTCCCCCTTCTTCCTCAAAGTTACACAGCAGAGCCTACTAGAAAGGTAATACCAACCTGAAAACAACTCCAAAGTCTCCTTGGAAATAGTAGGTGGCTTCAGAGCCAGTTCACAAATACTGAACTCACAGGTGAGGGGCAAGTGACATAAGTAACGATGACGTTGTCTTATATCCTGAGGGGGGGGGAAAAAAAAAAAAGCAAATACCTAATGCAACAAGGTTAGAAGCGCCATAGTGACACATGGCTTATGGAGCTAGAATACTCTCATCATCAAATCAAACAGAAAAAACAGGAAAGGTGACAAAGTAATTACTTCATAAACTATAATAACCGTGAGGGATGCCTTGGGTCAGAACCAAATGCTCCAGTATCTCCACCAACCACACTGTAATCATATTTGGATATATCAACTTCCAGCTCAGTTACTGATTTTCTTGCTATTTCTCCCTTCTCACTTGCATCATTGGAATGAAACTCTACAATGCTGGTTCTTCAACAGGCTGAAGATTTAGTTTTATACCCATTTCCCATGGTGCATTTATTCTCACACTAGACTAAACTTATCTTTTACACTGAAGTCCTTTTGATCACCAACTACCGCTTCGCTAGACTGAAACAAGCCAAATTTTGTACTTCTCCTGGTAGAGCAGAAAAACTCTAACCGAGGTGCCTACTACCTCTTTGCACCCATTCTTATTCAAGTACCCCCCTTCTTGCACATGACTGAAGAGTTACGTATAATTGTTACTGGACATGCGAGTTCTTACAATAGTCTCTATCCCAGGTAAAGGAATCTAAGATCCACCCCCTCCTTCYAGAACATCAGTGCCTTAAACACCTTCATTGCCTTAAAGCTGCCTCTATCTCAAACACTGAATTTGTTTTCCATCTTCTTGCTCTACATAACATCCTGACTCAACCCTTGGTGTTCAGAAACAGCTGTTTGGTTCAGAGTTGGAACACTACTTTGGGTTGAGAAATATGATGAGTTAGCTTATGAATACTGGACTGTCTGTATGTAATCTAGATTACATACTGTCTTATGCGAGAAGAGACTTTACACTTTTTTCTTTTTTAATTTCTTTAAGAGCAAACCAATCTTGAGCTTTCAATTCTCTTACTCCTAAGCTTCCTAACATCTAGGAGAAGAAAGTAAGCTGGACTGCAGTCTGCTTATCAGAAACTACCGCAAGGCACTGCAGCTTACACAGATGTCCTTCACAGGATGAAGTGGATTCCAGCTCTCAGTGCTTCATTCGGATTAGTGTGCCTAACACCTGTCATAGATATTATTTCTTATTACCAAAAATAGGCAAGTCTTACCTGTCAGCCACAGTGATCAACTTGCCAAAACAAGGAATCTTGATYAATAATTAAATAGTTACCTCTGTCATTGAGTAGCCAGCTATCTCCACTACAGCTGCAGTTATCTTCTCTGGACTCTTCTCCAAGCTGCCGTATTCACGAACAAGACATCGAACATTCACAGGGTGAAGATACATACACTGTCCATCCTCCGCTATAAGATAAGATATCATCACTCATTCTTTGCCTGTTAAATTTTAATACCCTTTTCCCCACCCCAGTTTCATTCGCTAGTAATAAAATTAGAGCTCCTTTCTGAGGACATAGCAATTTCATTTCACTTCATTAGATACATCTAAACCCTGTAACAAATGTCTTTCCCAAAAAGAATCTCAAAGGAGGCATCTCTACTCCCACGATTCTAAAATTTCAGCGCGCTGACCTTGATAGAAATAGTAAAAAGGAGAGTTGTTCAGATGTCCACTGCTAATTGTATCTTTAGACTCCTGGTAGCTTGTTTCAGCTGTATTTGGTTCTGCAATAGTGTTCCCATCAGATTCTCCTACGGTGTCCAGCTCGGGTACTTTCTCTTCATCCAACACTGCCTCTTCTGCTTCCAAGGGAGGGGGAAAGGAACTTGCCGGATCGGAGCAAGGTTCCACAAGCTCTTCATCAAATGCTGAGAGATACTCCACACCACACTATCACAGCAGAGAGCATACAGTTAGTACTGCATCACCTCCTTCAGGAGGCAGTCATCTCTGCAACCATCTTTAGCACCAGTTCACCTTATACCGCAGTGTAAAGTGACAGAACTAGATATTAACAAGATCTGTCTGAGCAGAGACGTTACCCACCTTTTTCTCTTGGGAAACTGCAGGCTCCACAGCCTTGGAGCTTTCTAGGACCAGTTCCTCAACAGCTGCAGTAATTCCAGCAATGCCATTGTTTTTATCCTGATCAACAGAGAGTGCTGTCTCTCGCTCCTGCAGGTCACCCAAAGGGAACACATTTCAGTTTCCTATTTACCCCAGGACACTCTCACCATAAATATTTTTAGCCCTGTCCTGTACTTCAAGTTTTCATAGATCTATATGCCATCTGTGACAAGAGTGACCCTTGAAAAGATGGCCTTCTCAATATCGGAAAGTACATATGTTGTAGGGTTTGAAAAGGAATATTCTACAGGTCTGTTCATGCATGTCTTACAGAAGTTATCCTAGAAACAGCTATACTCGAGACGAAGTGAAACCCAGCTTCTTCTGAAAGCAGAGCTCTGATATATTTTTGGAAGGAACACCACTCAGGAAGAAGCATTCCATAACTCTGCTATCATGAACACCATGCCAGATACCTGGRGTCTAAAGGCTACAGTCTCTACCAACACTTACATCCAGAGACCAGAATAATCACGTTACAAGCATTTTACACAGCGGTGAACACAAAAGTGCTCAACATGCTATTAAAGTTACTATAAACACAAAAAGAGGTTCTCACCTTTAGTTCCTGGATAGCTGCCTCAATAAAACAAGCCTCTGGGGTATGTTTTTCCTCCTCATACTGTCTTAGTAACGCTGCTTTCTCCTCCAGAATCACACACTGCAAGACCTGCTCCCTGGATGCCAGAAGCAGCTTTGAATACTGGCTGTGCTGTTCATCTGAACAGAAGGAACATCATGAAATCATTAATATCCTCATGCAGAGGCACCAGTTTGAATTGTTGTTTCTTCTGATGTTTTGTTACTGCTCAATTTTCTGAGGTAATCCCCTGCAAAGTGGATAATATTTAGCAACAGTTTGATACAAACTCTGCATATTACCATTACACCATCCACGACACAAGCTGGTACCCACATACCTGCTCTGCTTTAACTGCCACTTTCAACCTGCCACTCCACCACCTAGTTGCTAAGCATCAAAAGTCAAGTTCGAGCTTCTTTGCTGGGGAAGTATGACCTTCAAGAAGCCCTGGGTGGTCAAAGTTTCCTGAAACAATATTCTGCAGCTTCTTCTCTTCTTTATATACTCAAATATACCGCAGCTGCAATGTTTTGCAAAGTTACCTCCCTTTTGGCTTAAACAGCTTATGCATCCAAAATCTGTACAAAACATTATTATTGAGTCTCCTATGGGAAGCACAGCAGAAATGGAAGATAAACTAAAGAACACCGAGTTCAGCAAAAGGTAGTTTTCTTTGTTATTAGAAAGCCTATCCTAAAGGCTGGTACAATAAACTCCATATCAGCTACAGCACTACATTTACTAATATAGTCCATATATTCATTGCTCCCCTAGGATCCAAACTCTTTTAAAAGCCTTGCCTACAGAACACCCAGTTAACGCCAGACTTCCTGGGTTTGAAATAATCTCAAATCCAGCATTTGTTTTCTTTTTTTGTTTTGTTTTTTGTTTTAAATCAAGAAATATAAAATCCATTACTTTCAAACACTGCAAAATATGCAAGCACACATACTGCATGCTGAACACCCATTATGAGTTAGGAGACTTGACTTTTTATAGAGAGCTTAAATGCATACAGTCGTTCACAAACTTGGCTGCAAAAATCAAATGAGCCAAGACAGCCCACAAAGCAGCAACACTAAGTAAAATTATTTCTTTAGTCACAAAATTTTCATGACACTAACACATACGATGATGATATATTGTTCACATTACTTGAGTGGGGAAAACTGAAGAAATCAGGCAACAGATAAACATAGATTTGCAATAATTTTGATTATTTCCCCATATCTTTCATCCACAGATCTTATCTGGTAATCTTCAATAAGGTTTTCATCACTTTCACTTATATCTTTGAAACAGTTTGTATTCAGAGACAGTTATTTTTGCTAAGCCACAAATTCAAAAGCAAGAGGGAAAGAAATAAATTAAAAGGACACTAAAAAGCCAATAAAAGCAGTACTAGTCACATCAGTGACTGTACAACACAAAATACACAAACTAATAACAAAGTTTGAGAAGGCAGAAGTTTAAAGTGCAATAACTTGAAGGAAAACAGCACACAAGTTAAAGTCTTAGGAAAAATAAAGCGTGGGTGGAAGGCTTATCATTAAGATGTGGTCATTAAGCTTCTCAGCTGCTAAAACCCATGTTTTGTAGTCTGATCTATTTTAAGGTGACAGCAAGGCATTGCTATGGGAAACCTTCTCCACACAAGTCCCAGTCACAGTTACAAGAAGCATTCCAACCACTAGGACTCAGATATACTCACCTCCAATGTGAACAGGCTGCACCACATTCGTCCACTGGGATTTGGGCAGGGCTATCAGAACACCCTTCTCTCTTCTCATAAGTTGCATTGTAATGATATCACCTATTGCATATTGACGTGTTTCCATAGCAACAACACTGCAATGTAAGGAGAAGGTCAGGAGGGTAAAAATAACATTTTAGAAAGATACATCATTTAATAAAAATCAAGTCTCACCTCTTGAGATCCTTCTTGTGAACAGAGCCATAACAAATAGGACATTTACTCCATGTTTTTTCACTCAAGGAGAGATAGTGAAGGATACATGCCCAACAAAAGATGTGTCCACAGCGGGTGATCTTTGCTGCGGTAGGTGGGTACAGACATATTGGGCAAGAGGGCACTTCATGGCTACAAATTCGCTGAAATGGCACATGAGAAGAACAGTACAAGTTATAGACTTGGAAATCATCCTGTAGCACAGAAACTAAGCCACCTGTGAGACTACACTAACTTTTTAATCTTTCAGCTCTTTAGTTTCACTCAGTGTACTCAATTTCTTGGTAAATAAGCAGAGACTGAAGTAACACTTTTACTCTGCACATGGAACAACCTTCAAAAGCCACCCATCTGGTATTTCTATTGTAGTGACATTAAAAAAAAAAAATCTCTGCTCAACAATGTCTGATTAATTTCCTCTAATTCATCATCTCTAAGAGTCAGCAGCAGCATCACCTGAATTCAGGCACTGAGAAGGCATCAAATGAATTCTTGCTGTCACCTCACTTAGACAAACAGGACAGTAAAAGTCTGCTCAACTCAGACTGAACTTACCCATTTCCATGAACACCCTAGTTTAGTCAGACGCTTTGTTAGCATCTGTATGTTCCAGAGAAATGATGGCCAAGTAAGCAAGCACCAAGATTTTTCAGATTGCTCACTGGGTCAGGTAACAGTAAATGTACCTTCCCTCCAGCTGTACGGTCTACACCATACACCAAAACTAGCCTTGACAGATTAGAAGCTTCTGCTCGAGGTAACCCAAAGTTCTGGCCACAACTAGCAAGAGATTTTCCATTTTGTTGCTAGGCAAGATGGGCCGCCTATGCAAAGAATAATTCTTCAAAATTCTACATACTCTAGTCCTCTTCCATGGACTCATGCCCAAGTTTTCTGCTAATATCTTGATCACAAGGACTAAGTCTACAGAAGAATGTCAGATACTATTTTTGATGAGCTCCCATCTGCGAAAGCAAGAAGAGGCTGCTAATTTTCCTAATAGATTTTAGCACTTCTCTTTTCCTGTCATGAAAAGTATTTCATAATATATTCCATGACAGATCTTTCCAAGTATTGTGGGAGTGACAGAAGAGGCCTCAAGCTCAGTAACAGCTGAGTTTTACATAATACCACAGAGATTAAGAGGCAGTTAAAGACAAGTCGAGTTTCTTAACACAAAAAAAAAAAAATATCTAGCCCATCGCAACTGACCACTTGCTCCACAAAGTCCCAGTTGACCAAGGTATCTGGATCAGCAAAGTGGACTGTGTAGTCCTGTTCTTCAGAGACAACAAACTGGCAGCTGGGGAAAGGCAAAGAGACAGATGATCCACTCAGTTGTTTCTAGAAATTCTTTGAGAACCATCCCACAGGATTCTCAACAGAGCTTCTTCTTTGTCCAGCAGAAAACTACTGAATACAGTTGGCAATTTCTACCAACAAAACCCAGAGTTACATTCCTGACTAGATTCCCATAATACACGTGTGTCTAATTTCGGTTAGACACAACATCACATAGTAACTACAGAGTGAGCTAGGGAGAGTGGTCTTCCAGAAACATGTAAGAAACAGCCAGCTACACCAGTGATCTATTAAAAACAGGGAATCCACACTGGAAAGAACATGCTCACAAAAATTAGGACCATTGGAGTTCCTACAAATAAACTTCACTACAGTAAGCCACAAATCAATATGGAGATATCAGAAGTATCAATGCTGAAAACAGCTTTTATTATCTTTGATATGATCAGATACAAGAAGTTCYGAACACACTTCAAATGCCAGTGAAAATGACCATTATTTCCAGTTAAAAGCAGTTCTGCTGGTGGATCAGCATAATGATCTTCATTTGGGTTACTAATACATACCTACAGGCTGGTCATGTTAAGTCACTTTGAAATAGTCATCAGTTTAAGAACTATGACCCATATGAGTAATTGCTTCTGGGACCCACAAATTCAGATTAGCTTTGATCCAATGACCGCCACCCCTATCACTCAATATATTAGTTTTTTGGAAAAAACGGATCGTCTCTTTCATGAGGGAAATACATAGGTCTTCCCAAATGGACTGTCATATTCCACAAGCGATACTGGATGTGAAGGCAGAAGACTACACTGGTCTGTGTCTAAAGGACTTGCCCAACCAGATATCTTGTCAACAGGCAAAGATGATAACTTCATGCATTTTTATCTGTGAAGTACAGTCATTACCACTAAAAACATTACAGAGAGGTAACTTCACTTTGGAACAGTCAATGCAAGTATTTGAGGTCAAACAGAATTCCCTGACTGACTGTCCCTTAGAGCTTACTACCTTTGTAGAAGTCTAAGAGCCCTACTAGTCTTCCACTCACTTGGCCTGTAGGAAGAGCTCCTTGTTGAAAGGCTTATGTCCCCACTTGTTCCTTTTCCCCCAGTTGCCATGTCCATTCCCATCAAAATGGCCTGCTTGGCCACGGGGTTCAAAAGTGAAGTTCAGTAAGTGGTTCAGATTAATCTTCTTGGGACCAGAGAATTGGGCAGGGCTGAACTCTGCCCGTTGAGCCTCTGCTACCTAAGAGACAACAACATTTGTTAGAACTCACCAGAATTTATTGCAAAAGCATCAGTACAAGTTGATTACTTGTCCCCATGAACAATTATGTAGAGAATATGCAGCACCCACTCACTCACCTTCTCCCATTCCAGTTCTGCAAATCAAGTACTGCAGCATAAAGAAGYGCATGAGAATCTGAAAGTTAGAACTGAGCGGTCTTACCCCATACTGATCAAATGGAGGAGAGCGTAAAAACAACTTACATAATGACAAGTGAAAGCTGACAAAACCTAACAGCCAAGGTTAGTAACAGAAGAAAGTTGCTTAAATCCTAATAATATTCTTTTAGACGGCCAGTAACACAAGTGTGGTTACCATTTGCACAGGTCATACTTGTTTTAGTTAGTTTTCATGTAATGAAACAAAGAATGAGAATTTAACAGAGATAGCAAGTAATGTCTGACAGTCAGCATTTTAGGTGAGCAGTGTTGCTCATGCACTAAAAATGAAAAAACACAGTCCTCTGTATCAAGGAAAAAAACACAAATAATCTACGGTATTTACACCCACATCAGCATAAGAGGCCTCAGTCTGGTTTTACTCCATCTTGATGGCAGATTGTGCCTAATCTTGACTATTTTCCCAATACCACGATCACGTGCAAGTTTGTATGCCCAAGTGGTTAGACAAAAATCACCTCAGACTTAAAAGCTAGAAATTGTATCACTAAGTATTTTCATGAATGGCCTTTGTTTCACGAGATATGCGCATGGCCTGCCTAGGTACCCATTCCTCAGACAGAATTTCCACTAGTTTTACTGTTCTTTTTATTGCAAGTCTCTCAGAGCAGAGAGCACTCCTCTTCTGTTGTTGCAAAGTTGTTCTGATCACACTCAATCTGGCATCTCAACGATGTTATCACCTCTTATTGTTCTTTCCCTTCCCAGCCCAGGAGCTGAATACAGAAGACCTATCTAGGCAGGTCAGAGTGATCCTCTGGTCTCAAGAGAGAAGGCCTTGGAGGCATGGCATTACAATTCTCACCTCATCTCGTCTTCCACCATTACAAGAGCTAAAAAGTTTGCCACTTCCGCCACTACCTCCCCTCTGAGGGGGCATCTTGTTAAAAGCTTTGCTTTTCTGTGAATTGGAGCGACGGGACTGACTGGAAAAGTTCTCATTTTTTGAATATGAAGTTTCTCTTTTACGATTATAACGTTGTTTGGATCCACTCGCATTCTTTCCATCTGAAAGAAAAAAGCAAGCATCAGACTGGCAGCCTCACAGCCTTCATTTGTATCTACTGCATATCATTCATCCTACACCTTAAAGACAGAGCTGTGTTTCACCTGAGTCACTTGGTATGAACACTCTTTAAAACGCTATTGTTTACCCAGGGCATCAGAATACTTCTATCAACCCACAAACTATTTCACTGCTGTTACTGTTCAAAAAACTGGTTAAAGAGTACAAGATTTAGTTGCTATGTTTTACCTTTTATTAGGATGACTAAGTTTTCTTATTCAGATTTGGAATTATTCTCGTAAGTTTGATATGTTTACTGAACCTGTGACAGCTGAAGTGTTTAAAAGAGCATATCAAGCAAAGAACTGAAGGTGTAAGATAAGGATAGTATTATCGCACTATTAATGATCTCCGTAATTCACCAGACAAGCATGTTACCTGGTACAGTCATTGATAAAAAACACATCTTCATGCTCGATTACAAGAAGTTGACATCTACTGGTTCATTTTTCATTCTATTTTCTGAAAACATGTAATTTATCATATACCCTTCCCTCATAAAAATACTGCTGCCTGCATCTGTCTTGAGGTCCTGCTCTGTGAACCTTGTGGCCCATTTTCACTCAACTCTGCCCCCTATGTTTAAAAGGCAACAGGTCCAACTCTGTTTCAAAGCACCCTTTTTCCCCATAAGGCCGACAAACACCAACTCATCTTTTAGATCAATTGCCATGACCAGCCAACACCTTTCACCTCACAGAGCACRTACCCAAGTGCTAAGTCCACCAACCCACGCAACAAGGACTGTTTGCCTGAGAGTGTGCCAAGTGCACCACTGGCTCCAACACAAAAAACAGTGGTAGAAAGCACAGAGCAAAGAGAACTAGAGCTTGCAAGAACAGGAAATCAGTCAGGCTCGAGAGAGGTGTGTAAACAGCTGCTGCATTAGACTGCTAGACCAGATGAATGCTATGAGGATATTCCTAACAATCTTAACATAAGATCAGGGCTGTCTTGAGGACACAGCAGACTGCTTAATTGTCACTTGTCACTGCTCTAAGTTTTATTTTGTAGAAGAGTTGTGCTGTTAGGCTTGGGAGCTAAACTCTGCAGGTCCAGCAAGACCCCTATCCATGCCAGCCATCCCCACAGTCATTCTGGATGCCCCATAAGCCTTATATAAACAGTATAAACATTATAGCCTCATACTAGCTATAATATCTAGGCCCAGTTTATAAAAGCTTACTAGTTTTCCCTTTCCCATTTCATAGCCTGCTCCACCCCTTAAAATAAAAGTCTTATGTGGAAGACAAATGCTCCACCGTGATTCAGGATCATGTTATTCATATAGGTAGTTTTTGTTACCAGTGCTTCCAGTTTTGCCCTTCCCCTGCACCACTTCCAATCTATCCAAGCATTTAAAGCAGCTGGAATGAGACCACTCACACAGTCTCACTTTTTATTGTTTAATTTACTCTCCCACCCCTCAACAAAAAGAGAGGGGGCGAGGGACTGGAAGGTCCACGTTTCTTGCACAYCACTGAGGAACTGGCCATGTAATAAAAATGGCTTAACTGGCTCTTGCGGTGTTCTGTTGTTTCTTGGATATGTCGGACCTCAGTCTCTGCCTGCAACTCCAGCTACAGAAAGACACTACCACTACTTTCACCTGATGCGACAGAGCCATTCTGCAGACAAGCTTTGTCACCAGAACTGGTCATTTACTCTGCTATTTGAATGCCAGACCTAGACACGTTTGGAATTAAACCAATTCCATCAACTCCACAGATGGAAAATTCAAACACATGCTCTATTCCTCTAGCTTGCAGTGCTGTAATGCAAGTCAGGCTAACAGGACATGGTTAGAGCGTTATCAGGAAAAAAAACACACCAGAAGCTGCCAAGTACTCCGGGCGTGACCAGGCCTGGCTTAATGATTATCTAGATAGACCTTTTTCGAGAGTGTTTGTAGGGAAGAAGCTATAATCCATGTCACTGCACCTCTGGTAAAAAATTAAGTCATTTTGAAGAAGTTTGTACTACTACAGTTATTCATATGCAAAGCTTTTTACTTAAGAGCTCAACTGTCCCCTTAAATCTGCAATTCAACTGAACGCTCTAGAGGTGCACGTGCCTAGTGGGATCACCACAGCTTTGCTGTTTCTCTCTGATCACCAACTGGGGAAAAACAATCAAGAGAATTAAGTTCAGTCTAAAGTGAGTTTTCTTAAATCTTTCCACAGTCCAGGAAAACCTTGTACCTGCATCTGACACAAGAATTTCCTACCACTTATAGTTTTAATCAAGTTAGTCATCGTTGAAGGCACCACTTTTGTCATTCAGCTGGTATTAACACATTCCTGTCACACTGCAATCCTTTCAGACAGACTCCTCGAGCCTTTAGGAGTCGCCAAGAGTTTGAAAAAATGCATTTTAAACTGGAACACTACCTTTCCCTGTAACTAAGCAATGCTATTCCTTCTGACCTTTTTGGCAAGCACATCAGAGAGGTCTCTGCTTTGGGTCATCCGTCCTAGTGTACCCATGAGGAGCAGGGCAGAGGACAGAGCCAGCCACCTTCATGCAAGGGGAAAAGTGGAAGATTCTCACTGCCTTCCTCTCTGGTTAGTTCCTAATTTTAAATAGGGTAGGTTTGGATTTGTGGGCTTCTCTCCCTCTGCCCCCCCCCCTTGTTTTGGGCAAAGCAGAAACAAGCAAGAACAGCAGTGCTGGTGAGGTACTTACTCTTCACTTGCATCCTCACTTCGTCCTTCTGCAATTCTCATGGGATCTAACCTATAAAGTATCTATCTATCCACACTACAAGAAAACATAGACTGATAAAATAGTGTCTATGTAATCTCAAATCAGAACTTTGTAACACTGGGAACAAAGTTATTCCTGGCTTTGAGGAACAAGTTTTACCACCTGTTGTTTCTCCTGTAGGGCCCCTCATGCTGTTAGAGGACTTCTCTCCCCATAGATCCACCTCCTCCCAACAGGGAGATCACGTTCACAGGACTAAAAGCAGCTCTAGGTGGCTAGAGTGATGCTGGAGCTGCAGGACTGGTTTGCTACCAGGGTGAGGAACGTGGTTTCCTTCCGTCTTTGTCCGCCTGTTCTTTTTAACTGAGCAGTGTTGAAACCAATCGTATTGTGTAAAGGGGTTTTGGGTGGTGGAACAGCAGGCCCCAGCATGATTACATGAAAACACACAAGGCTATTACTACTGCTAAGGCTAATATGCCAGTGAGCCAGAGGTCATGCACTCCAGCTAAGCATGCTCACTCCGTAATAGCAAGGCCCAGGAATGTTTGCAGGAACTCAAAGGTAGAAACAGGAACACTCAGGTGTTGTCAATCAGGTCTCAAGGACTGCAGAGAAATCCAGCAGGCCGACTGTCCCGTAGGTGCTTTACTGCATCCTAATGGGACATGACCCATGCTAGTGCCCTAGTATAACTGAGAGAAACTTTTCTATTGGAAACATTTGAATTTATTTTCTGGAGTAAAGTTTGAAAGGTGGCAAATACAGGTGGAATGTAACTTCCACAAGTACGAGAGCCTACAGTATCCCATTTAGCCTGTTTTAAGCTGTGCTGCAAGGGAAACAGGAGGTGAGGTTACCACAATGTTTAAGAAGTGTTCACTTCTCCATTTCCTCAGCAGGACTAACAGCAGGTAACTCAGAAAAGCATCTAAATGACAAGAGCCTGACTGAAAGTTAAATCCAGTGACTATCAGTGCAAAAGTCACTTATGTAACAAAAGATCAACATTTTGGAGAGAATTGGAAGTCCATAAAGAACACTTGCTATTTCAAAAGAGATGCAAGATTCTTAAGATACCTCCTCCACCTGTCCTGAAACAGGACAGAAATTGGGTGGACCACAGCATCTACACACAGCCACACCATTCCAAGGTTGGTAAGGAGCTGGAGAAAGAAATCCTGCACGGTGACATGCCAGTGTCTTGAAGGAAATGCCTACCAAAACATACCCACTATTTAACACTGCTGCATCCTATGTGCTCAGATTATTAGTTCTTTCCTTTAATCTGACCAAATGAACCTTCTCATTTTAGTTGTTGGTATCCTCCAGTGAAGTAATTCCCATACACACATTTACTCCTACTAAAATAGATTCTTTTTTTCCCCCTCCATGTCCCTTTGATATACCATCAAGGGAGCAACTCATCCTATCTCCCTTTCCCATCCACTATAGTTAAGAAACAAACATCTCAGAAGCAGAACTATGCCAAGCCAAATATTGCTTCTTTTTAATAAGAGGTCTTTAGAAAAAGGTTTTCTTTTTTTAATTGAAAGTTAGTCTATTGAAACAGAAGAGTATTGCAAATAAGGCTTTATCTCCTCAGTGTTCCTCTGTTAATAGCGACATTGTTTCAAACCTATAAAAACCTGGCATCCCACAAGAGTTACTACATAACTCCTTTATTTGGGGGTGAGGTGGAGGTGGAATGACAGGTCCTGCATTTCCTTCCTCACTTCAGATACTGTTTACTCTACAGAAAGGCATACCAGTCACAGGACAGACCATCTTAAACRCCTTATTGAAGGATGTTTATATTCTGTAAACAATCCTCCATTCAGCATCATATACCACTAAAAAATAAGCTATAGGGAGGAGGCATCTCCTGGCAAGACTGTAACAGCCAGTTCTCAACAACAGGAGGCCTCATGTCTGCTAACCTTTCACATTGCCTTTTATAATACATGCACTGAAGTTTATATATTTTGTTATTCCATTTGAAGTCAGAAATCTGGTTCTAAACACTATTTCATACCTATCATGTGATTTGCTCTCCCTCATTTCCATCAATCCATCCATTAGAAGGAAGAAAAATAAGAGACTACCACTGAAAATAAGAACAATATCTAGGAATAAGAAGAGCCCCACATCAAATCCTGCTATTGATGCAGAAAACTTGCAAGCGAGTTAGGAGTCCTTACAGAAAGCAGACTGCAGCTTGCTTTTATGTGTCTGGATTTAAAGTTAAAACTTACCATAATCACCCAATTCTGGTGCAGCCTAGGAAGCTATGGGAGTGCCACAGCATTCCAGGCATTCCCATAGATAGATTCCAGTGGAGTCTATCTTGTGGGAGAGTGGTTAATATAGGTGAATAGCAGGTAATACTTGGTCACTGGGGTCCAAGTGCATTTAGTAAGTCCAGAAAGGAGTTAAACCTTCAAGATACTGCTTTTATTAATGCACTATAGAATACATTGCTACTTTCCCAGAAACCTTAAGTATTACAACTGAAACAAGCCACTAAGGAGGAAGGAAATTAAGGATAGACTGCTACACCACCATTACTGTAAACAGTCTCACATGTACTTCCGGGACTAAAAACACTAATTTTAAACACTACTGTCCCATTTCTAGCTTTTGGGGAAAAAAAGCAAAGGTGCCAGGAACACTCTGCTCCCAATCAGCTTTAGAGAAGTGGAGGAGGTTTAGGACTTACCTTAAAAAGATACAGGACAGGCAGCATAACAGGTAGTCATGAACTGCTATACCAGCACAACAAGCTATTTGCAGTGACAGATGTAACACTTTGGTTTAAAGGCCAGATGAGCAAACAATACACAACTCACCCTGCACTCTTCTAAAGTAGGCTACTGAAACATAGCCTGGAAGGGGAATACTCTGTACAACGTACAGGAAAGGCTCCTTACACAAGACGCAAGCACACTCAACTAGAGTACAGGATAAAGCTAAGGCTCCTCCGACAGGCAGTAACAAATAAACTTTTAGTATAACATCAAAGCCTTGTCTCTCAAGCTGGATACTCCGATGCTAATAGAGATGAAACCTAAATCCTTAAAGGAAAAAAAAAAAAAAAAAACAGTCTTATAAAGAAAAAGGGGATAGGAGCTACAGCTGACAGAAAAACAGGGCACAAGCCAGGAAAAGGAAGGAAAAAGAAAGCAAAACTAAGCAGTGACGTGAAATGAAGCCTGACAACAGCCAGGTAAGAGACAAACAAGACAAGAAGTTCAGCTTCGGTACGAATTCAACTCTGGCGCCCGCATGCTCCCTCCAGCAGTCCCACGCTGCCCACTGGCTGCAGCCGCGTCCGCRCCCTCCGCTGAAACTCAGGGGCTCTGCAGGACTCGGGGCGCCGGCGGAGCGGGCCGCCGTGCCCGGCTCCTTCCCCCGCCCCGGGAACCGGCCCCGGCCCGCACGCCGCCACCCCCCCCACACAGCCACCGGCGCAGCGCTCCGGCCGCGCCGCCCCAACCCCGGCCCTTACCGCCTTTGGGCTTAGACTCCCCCGCGGCGGGCCCGGCCGAGGCGGAACGGGGCTGCTGCGCTTTGCTGCCGGCCGAGGAGCCGGGCGCACCGGAGCCGCAGGGGCTGCTCTTGTCCATGGCGGAGGCGGAGGCTGAGGCGGGCGTCGCGCCGGGCGAGCTCTGCAGCATCAACGGGCGCCCCGGCGGCGCTGGCGAGCGAGCGGCGGCCCTGAGCGGGGGGGCACGACGGGCGCTGGCGGAGCCGGCGGAGGCCCTGGCTCATGGCCCGCGGGGACCGCGCAACGGGGACTCGGCCCCGCCGCCGCTGCCCCGTAATGGCGACGCGTTGCCCACCAAGAAGGCGGGCCCCGGGTAGAGCCTTTTATAGGCGGCCCGGCCGCGGGCATGCCGGGACTCGTAGTCCTCGGCGGCAGCGGCCCCGCAGGGACATGGCGGCCGCCGCGGAGCACGCCGGGAGCTGTAGTTTCCCCCCGCGCCGCGGCAGCCCGTCCCGCTCGGGCCCGGGCTCAGGTACGACCCGGCACCCCCGCAGGGCACCTTCCCCTCGCTCCCGGCTCTTGGTTACGCCGCAGCTGCGCCAGAGGCCCCAGTCGCAGCCCCCTGCCCCTGTGTGCCGCGGCTGCCCCTCCATGCGGCAGCAGAAAGGCCCGCTCCCCCGGGGGGGGGGGGGTGCTAATAAGCAGGGAAAAAAAGAGCTTCGAGTTCCCTGTGGTAAAAATTATTAAGTTCCCTATTAAAAAAGGGGCGGGGAAGGGACACTAATAAGCAGCTTCTTACAAAAGGCCTCATAAAAGGGCTTATCTTAACTCCTGCTTTTCTCTGGTTGAGGTCTATTATTTTTATAGTTACTGACCAGATATTGATGCTTACCACAGCGTTTAGACATTCTGGATTTCAGAAGAGAAAGTTTTTTGGGAAACTTAATCATTCACATGGAAATGAGAAGTAGCAGAAGTAGTATTAGGGGAAAAAGAGCAGATAGACATAAAATTCTTAGAGACAGAACACACAATAGTTTTATTAGGAAAGAAGCTGGCTTTTGAAAGGAAATAAAGACAAGGTAGTCTTTTTTTTTTTTTTGGTATTTTCCCCTAACTACAATAAAAACACCAACTTCTACAGCAAAATCCCTGCTATCATCCTTGGGAAAAATAAATAAATAAAAAAATCAAGGTTCGTTTCCTCAGGAAGGCTGAAGGCACTAGGCTGCTTGCAGTTAACATACAATCCATTAGCAAGATGCAAGTTTCAGTAACTGTGCATGGTTCTAACCAGATTTGAAGAGGAGAATAGCAACATGACCCAGGTAGAAGTAGATGAAGTGCTTACTCTCATGAGTCACATGGCTGCAAAAGTTCCTTCCCACAACACAATGCCAAGTGGGATGGTATTTCTTGTCAAGCTCCTGCAGAAGAGAGCACTAGTAATTTAGTATTGCTGTTCATGTGCTGTTGAGAGAAAGTGGAGAAAAGGTCTTAAATAGAAGATATTGTGAAAGAGAAGGGCAAGAACCTGGAAAAAGCACAGGGGAGGTGCAGGGAAAAGAATATAAGGACACCAGCCTGCAGGAAGCCTGACTTGATCACCTGGTGTTCACAGAACTTGCTTCTGTAGAGCTACTTACCCACCATTTTCCCTTCTTGATTCTTTCACATCCATAGAGATTTCAAAAGAAGAGGATATTACAAGCAAACATTTACCCTCTTTATATGAGCTGCGATTTCATGCTCAATGCTGTACTCCTCCAGAGACTGAATGGCGCACTCCACAGCGTCCTGCTGCATCTCCTCCGACATGTCCGTATCCTTGATCACGGCTTTCTGGTCACTCATGGTCACCTGCACTGAGCAGAGAAGAAAGCACTTCAAAGCCGCAGGAGCATTTATCTACCGGTCCCTCTGGGGAAACCGCCCCGAACGGCCCCTCACCGTCCCCCGGGCGCTCGGGGCCAGCCCGGAGCGGAGCGCCCCTGGGCGGGCGGACGCGCAGCTCACAGGCGCCTCTCGCTCCGCCGCCGCGTCGGTTTAACCGACCCGCGCGCGCCGCCCCCGCCTCCGAGCGCTCTCKGCCCCGCCCCCTCCGCTCGCTCCACCAACCATTGGTCACCGCCAYCRCCCTGCCGAGCGCTCATTGGCCACGACCGGGCACCTCTCAGGGAGCGTTTCCCTTCGGCCCGGCATGCACCGCGCTAGCGCCGTTACCATGGCAACGGGAGGCGGCGGGCGCGGGGCACCGCCCCCCGCCCCGGCCGCGCTCTGAGCCCCGGGGCCGCCCGCAGCCCCGGCCCGGCTCCTCGCGGCGGCCCCGGTTCGCAGCAATGCGCCTGTAAGGCGAGCCGGGCTCTCAGGGCAAGGTCTCCCGCAGGCAAAGCCTCCCCGTTAGCGGGTGACGGACACGTCGGCACTCCCGGCGGCACGTCCCGTCCACTCCCGCCCCGGGCACGGCGGAGGCCGCGGCCGGGGTTCGGGTGTCGCCGCGCCCGCAGCTGCCCGCCGCGGAGCCAGAGACGCACCTCCAAGTCAGGCACATCCGCACGGGCTGAGCAGGGTGGTTACGGGGCCGAGGCATGGCGCTAACGTTAACCTCGGCTCCGTGCCTTAACTGCGGGCAGCAAAGGAGCCGCTGCAATCGAGTACTTACAGCAACTACTAGAATCCTGACGATGGAGGAAGAAAGGAAAAAGGGTGAAAAAGGAAACTCACTTAAAAACCCCGCTAGTACTAAATTCACTTGAATTCACTTCAAGTTTAAACATGCCAGTGTATCTGCTGAGTGCTCTCCCATTATTTTTATTAGGGCAAAGAGCTCCAAGTTTATCTGAGGAGCAGTTCCTAAGTTCCATTCCTTCTTATGTATATATACACACACACCTCTCTCTCTCTCTATATATATATAYACACATAGATTAATAGATAGATAGAGGCAGTTAACCTAGCGTTTAGCCCAGGCCTCATAAAAAGGCTTAGTTTAATGCCTGATCATCCCTGATAGTGCACAGTCTTGTCTGACTGCGAGGCTCCTCCACTAATCTTAGTTACTGACAGACCACTTACTCATGCATTTAGCTCAGTATCCAGACATTCTGGATTTTAGAAAAGATATTTTTTCAGAAAGTTGGTCATTCACATTCACAGGGAAATGAGCAGGAGCAGTATCAGGAGAAAAAAAAGAGCAGACAGCCATAAAACCCTTATGGGTGGAACACACTTTTATTAGCAAAAGAAGCTGGCTTTTAAGAGGAAATAAATACAAAAAAAATTGCATTTTTCCCCCAACCACAATGAAAACACTAACCACTACAGTAAAATCCCTGATATCGCCCTTGAGGAAAAAATAAATAAATGAAATAAAAATCAAGGTCTGCTTCCTCAGGAAGGCTGGAGGCACTAGCCTGTTTGCAGTTAGTGTGCAGTCCTGTAACCAGATGCAAGTTTCAGTAACAATCCGTGGTTCTAACCAGCTTTAAACAGAAGAATATTTACTCCACGCACGAGGAAGAAGATGAAGTGCTTTGTCTCATGAGACACATAGCTGCCAAATTTCCTTCCCACAATGCAGTGCCAAGTGGGACTGTATTTCTTCTCAAACTCCTGCAGAAAAGATCACTAGGAATTTAGTATTAGTATACCTCTCACCCAAATGCTGTCTACAGATTTTCTTTCACTGATGACTCACTTCTTAACAAGCATCACTATTTGAACAAGGCAATTCAGGAGCAGTACATGCTCTTAAATACAAGGATTGTGTTACTTACCTCTTATACATCACTAGCTGAATAGTCCCAAAAATTAAATAAATAAAACCCACCCAACCACATCTCACCAGTGCTTCTTAGATGAGAAGAAATAAGCTTAAAACATAATCTATACTCAGAGAATGTAATTTTTCCCCCCCTAAAATAACACCATGATCTCAAACCACAAYTTTTAAGTATCTGAGACCATGTTCTCTCTACTCATCATATGTGGGAACCTATCACAAGTTTCAAATACAAAAATATACAAGTCTACTATAAGCAGAACTTCCCAGGCAGTGGTTATATACTGTCATATCCAACAGTTCTCAGGTGAGGATGCTTTCTGTGAGAGCATGCAACTGTTTGTGTTCAGTTATTACAAGCCCTGGTTAAAGCAGTCTCCCCACAATTTCTCAGGTTTCCAGTGGGAGCCAGAGAAAATCCGATGAGTTGTAGGCTATGAACCATCTATTCTCCACTAGCATAGACAGCGTTTCTTACAAGTGGAAAGAATAAACTCAGTCTCTATTAGGGTAACAGGAAATTAAGACCTCCCTAATAGAAGTGACTGTACTATTTAGCTGAATGACTTCTCAAACATCTCTTACACTCAGATTAGTTAAATATTAAACTTTCATTGGCATCCTTAGATTTCTTCGTTCTGATCTGGCAAAGCACGAAATGCATCAGAACTAGATCTTTTGCATGTCTACTAGTCTTTTACATACATAACAGCAGGTATTTGGAGTACATCAAATATATAGTGCTCCAAGACTGGGATTTTAGCATAACTCAGCACATAAGAGGATGTGATTACAGAAGACTTGCAGAAAAGGACTTTTCCCTGCAAATTTTGAACAAGCTAGCCAGTCTCACACAACTATGACAGAACTGTGAAGAGATCATTAAAGGTGAAATTGAAAACAGCTTAAGTCAAGGATTTGGCAGAAAAGGCCTTCCCTCAGAGAAAAACTATATAAAAAAAATAAAAAAGAATAGTGTTTTCAACCAGCTAACCAGTCACAGGGACAGGTTAAGAGCCACTCTCCTGCTAACCCAAATACGGGATAGTAGAAAAATTGATTAAAATAGAAGGTATTACAAAAGAGAAAGGGAAGAAGCAGGAAAAAGCACTTTTAAGGGGGATTGGGGGGAAAAGAATATAAGGACACCTGTCTGCCCAAAGTCCAACTTGATCATTTAGTGCCTCCAGAAAGCCTAGCAACATTCCCCCTGCTTGATCTTTGACGTACATAGAGATTTCAAGAAGAGGATATTACAAGCAGACATTTACCCTCTTAATAAGGGCTGCAATTTCTTTTTCAACATTATACTTCTCTAGGGCTAAAATGGCACAATCAACAGCTTCTTGCTGCATCTCCTCTGACATGTCTGTATCCTTAATCACAGCTTTCTGATCACTCATGGTTACCTGCGTTGAGCAAAGGAGACAAGACTTCAAAGTTGCAGCAGCATTTACCTGCACACCAGGGATCCCCTGCGCGCAGTCAGGGGTGCACGGCCGCTCCCCGGGAGTTTCCCTCCGCCCAGCTGCGGGCYRGGAGCCCCTGCCCAGGCCTCCTGCTGGGGCGCCGGAGCCCCGCACGGGCCCCGCTCAGAGCCGGGGAGCGGCGGCCCGGGAACCTGCAGGCGCAGCACCCGCCCCGGAGGAGCTGCAGCCTGCGGGCGGGGGAGTCCCGGGGGGAGGCTCCGCACGACGCCGGCCCGAGGAGCCGCTGCAGCTTGGGGGCCGCCGCCCGGCCCAGCCCCGGCGGCCCCACTCGCAACGGCGCCGGCCGCGGGGGGCCCGGGCCCCGCCTCAGCCTTCCCGGGTCCCAGCCCGCTCCCTCGGGGGAGACGCCGCGCTCCAGCACCCCGCAGCCGCTCCCGCATACCCCGGGCCCAGCCGCAGCCCGGGCCCCCCTCACCGCCCCCCAGACGCTGCGGAACSAGCCCTGTGGTAGCGGAGCGGCCCGGGCGGACGCGCAGCTCACAGGCGCCTCTCGCTCCGCCACCGCGTCGGTTTAACCGACCCGCGCGCGCCGCCCCCGCCTCCGAGCGCTCTCTGCCCCGCCCCCTCCGCTCGCTCCACCAACCATTGGTCACCGCCATCACCCTGCCGAGCGCTCATTGGCCACGACCGGGAGCCTCTCAGGGCGTTTCCTTTCCGCGCTGGCGCCGTTGCCATGGCGACTGGAGGCTGCGGCCGCGCCGCAGCTTCGCCCCACGCGCAGCCCCGCGGCGAGGCCGCTCCCGCAGCTCCCGCTGGACTGCGGCGGCGCGCAGGCGGATCCCGGCCCTGTCCGGGCCGCTTGGGCCGCCCGCTCTACTGCCAACCAGTGCCCCGAGCCCCCAGCAGAAGCCAGTCCCGAACTGGGAGGCTCCAGCTCATAACAGACCCCAGCCGCCCCCAGGATCCCCCACCAGCCAGGAACCGGCTTGCTGCCGGGGCTCCGTCAGGGCGGAGGGCCGCACCTTCCCCGCCTCGGGAACCGGCCCCGGCCCGCACGCCGCCCCCCCCCACAGCCACCGGCACAGCGCTCCAGGTGCACCGCCCCAACCCCGGCCCTTACCGCCTTTGGGCTTAGACTCCCCCGCGGCGGGCCCGGCCGAGGCGGAACGGGGCTGCTGCGCTTTGCTGCCGGCCGAGGAGCCGGGCGCACCGGAGCCGCAGGGGCTGCTCTTGTCCATGGCGGAGGCGGAGGCTGAGGCGGGCGTCGCGCCGGGCGAGCTCTGCAGCATCAACGGGCGCCCCGGCGGCGCTGGCGAGCGAGCGGCGGCCCTGAGCGGGGGGGCACGACGGGCGCTGGCGGAGCCGGCGGAGGCCCTGGCTCATGGCCCGCGGGGACCGCGCAACGGGGACTCGGCCCCGCCGCCGCTGCCCCGTAATGGCGACGAGTCGCCCACAGCGGGGGCCGGGACCCGGATGGAGCCTTTTATAGGCGGCCCGGCCGCGGGCATGCCGGGACTCGTAGTCCTCGGCGGCAGCGGCCCCGCAGGGACATGGCGGCCGCCGCGGAGCACGCCGGGAGCTGTAGTTTCCCCCACGCCGCGGCGGGCCACCCTCCTCGGGCTGCGGCTCAGGCGCCGCCGCGCCGGCCCCGGCGCCGGCCCGCGGGGCACCTTCCCCTCGCTCCCGGCTCTTGGTTACGCCGCAGCTGCGCCAGAGGCCCCAGTCGCAGCCCCCTGCCCCTGTGTGCCGCGGCTGCCCCCCACCGCGGCAGCCCAAGGGCCCGCTGGCTCGGCCGCCCGGCCTCTTCCCCGCCAACACCTCCCCCCCGCCCGCGGCCCGCCTGCGAGCCCTGGGAACCGGCAGAACACGGGAACCTCGCACAGGCCCGAGTCCCTCACACCCAAGGCCTGGGTGGGGCGAAGGGACTAGAAAAAAAGTCTGCTACCCAGAAATAATAACCTAGCACCTCGGGTAAACTGTAGTTTATTTTCCAAGGTGATTTGCCAAGAGACAGCAACAGGAAAAGAAACAGCTCAGGGTTTACAACACAGTGCTCCTGTACCTTGGAGTATATGTAACAAAAAAATAAAAGAAAAATAAAAAGACCAATCTGAAACAGGAGGAAGTACACACTGTCAGTACTTACATAGCATAGGCACTAACACGGCAGAACAACAGATGCCTATAAAACTCTTAAAGGCCAAACTGCTCCAACAGCTCTACTAGCAAAGACGACAGCTTGTGAAAGAAAATAAATACAAGGAAGACCTTTTTGGTATTTTTCCTCTTTATAGCCACAATGAAACATCAACTGCTACAGCAAAATCCCTGACATTACCCTTGAAGATCAAGGTCTGCGTCCTCAGGAAGGCTGAAGTTACGGGTGTGATAGGAGTCAGCGTACAGTCCTGTAACCAGATGCAAGTTTCAGTAACAGTCCATGGTTCTAACCAGACTTGAAGAGAAGAATAGCGACTTGGCCGAGGTAGAAGTAGATGAAGTGCTTTGTCTCATGAGTCACGTAGCTTCCAAAGTTCCTTCCCACGATGCAGTGCCAAGTGGGATTGTATTTCTTGTCAAACTCCTGCAGAGGAGAACAGTAGCAATCAAGAACTCTTCTAAACTTTCTGTGCAAGGCAATTACAGGAACAGCATCTAGTCATAAGTACTAAGATTATCTTATTCACACATCTTTCTGATCATCTGCTATTTAGGCAGAAAAATACAAAGAAAACAAAAATGAAACTAATAAGTCAACAACCCAACAGTGCTTTGTAGCTGAGCAGGAATAAGCTTAAAACATGGCCTATGCTCAAGCAAAGCCATACCACAATCTGAAATCATAACTTTCAGTTAAAAACTTCATCACTAGTTCTGTATCTCTACAGACTGAGGCATTATTTTAAACTTCAATGTTCATTTGCAACAAGGGTGCTAAAGAGACTCTTAATGGAAAATCCTCTGCCACATCAAATCCTCTACAAACCTGCCCCTCCTCACAATTCCTCAAGCTACAAATAGCTGCCAGAGTGAACAACCGAAAATTTTCAGAGTAAACTCTCTCTTCTCCACTACCACAGATAATACTTCCTGCCTCTACAAAAAAAAGAAATAAAAGTCTTTATTTAGTGTATTACGGGGAGAGTAGAGCAACATTTCTCTAGTGAACATTCTGCTTAGGTGATGCCTTCCTCAAACAGCTCTTCCACTCAGATAAGTTTAATATTTAACTTTAATTGAAACTCAGATTTCTTCATCCTCCTGTGCTGGCAAAGCAGGAAGTGTATCAGAACTAGATGTTTCTCATATTCAATACTGTTATTCCTACATATATAATGACACAGAGATTGTGGACCGCGGATCAGCAGCACCACCAATATTTTTTTGCCTGGATCACTAGATGTGGAGAGGTGTGATTACAAAAGACTTGCAGAAAACAGGTCTTTTTCCTGCAGTCTTTGACCCAGCTGGCCAGAACTGTGAATAGAAGCTTAACACTAAACTCAGCAAAATTTAAATCAAGGACTATGTTAAACAGGCCTTCTCTTGGAGGAAAGCTGTAGAAAAGCTCAAAAGAGCTGCCATGTTTTCTACAAGCCAATCAGTCACAGGGACAGGTCAGCTGCCAGTCTATTTGGCTGGATAATGAGACAGTGGAAGAAAATACTTAAACAGAAGGTACTGTGACTGAAAAGAGGAAGGACCAAGAAAAGTACATGACAGAGGTGGGGAAAGGAACATAAGGGCACCAGCCTGCAGAAAGACCAACTTGATTATCTAGTGTCTCCAGAACTTGTTTCTCTAGAGCTACCTGCCCA
>NW_020450530.1:1699461-1718910 GCF_003343035.1 Apteryx rowi
GGGCTGGGCTGTGGCGGCTCCCTGGGCGCCCAGCCTGCGGCACAGCGGGGGCAGGCCGCTCTCGGGCAGCACGCGGCGCTCGCTCAGCCTCGCCCCTGTCCCCTCAAGGCCGAGCTGCCTGAACGCAGCGTCTCGGTGGCGCGTTCGCAGCAACCCCGCCGTGCAGGGCGAGAGAGGTTCTCCCGGTCATTCTTCTGGTATGCGGAAACCAACGCCCTGCAGATACCACGTGTCTGAAGCTTTAAATGATGTCCTGCCCCAGAGGACGGAGAGGAAAAAGAAAATGGTTAGTTCTTACCTAGTTTTGCAGATGAAATGTGAGACAGCCACAGATGTCTATGCTCAAACTCGTAGGCTGTCACAGTAGGGTCTCGAGTTAGAGGTTAATGGCTCTAAGGATCGAAGTAAAAACTTAAGCAGCAAAAGAGTGTCTAATACTTCAAGTATTAGTCTCTGGACCGATTTCCTAAGAGTGAGATGTAATCTCTCAAGAGAGATTTACATACCTCACTTGTGCTTATGAAACTATCATCTTCTAGGTGGTTCAAGCAATGTGATAAGTAGAGCAGTCACCAAATGCATCAGGTCTGAATTTGCAGTAAAGCTTCTGAGAGCAGTCAGAGGGGGCAGCTGCCTCCTCTTCCCTGGAACATCAGAATTGACAGACAAACCCAGCCCTCCTTGTCCCCAAGATGCTTCACTTAAGCCAGGAAACTAGAAAACATCTAAAAAGGTCAAACAAAGCTTATTGCAGAATTATTCCAACGTGTGTGTGTGTGTGTACTCTACCAACACGGATTCAGCTATTCATGTAAGCAGCCCATAGGACTGATAACACCTGGCATCTATTTTGGGTCACAAACTGTGACTCTCTGCATTGGGAGAGCCCACAGAGTTATTGCAGGTGCTTTACAGCCCGGATAAGAACATTAACAAGGATGATTCAAGGGTGCGGTTCCTTCCTTCAAACTCTGATACTTCTCAGAAAGCAACACAAAGTCAGATGGTTGAGAGATGACTCAGGAGGAGGAAGGGATGACCCAAGGCAGCAGGACACCCCTCGGGGGGGGGGGCAGGGGTGGCCGAAGGGCTGCGCTGCCCTTCCTGTGCTAACCGGGCGGCGGCGGCGGCATGGATTCCGCGGTTCTCGGGGCCAAGCGCGCAGCCCCGCAGCGCTGCGGCGGCGCGGAGGGGCAAAGGTCATGCCCTTGCAAGATGGCGGCGGGGCTGTGCCCGTGCCGGGCGCTGCTCGGCGGGCGCCGCGGGGCTCTGCGGGCGCTCGTCCGCCCCGCGCGGGGCCTGGCCGCGGCGAAGGAGACGCACTTCGGCTTCCAGACCGTGTCGGAGGAGGAGAAGGGGGAGAAAGGTGAGTGTCCGGGCCTCGCTGCGGAGCTGTGCGGCGCCCCAGGGGAGGGAGCGACGGGTCGCAGCAGGGGCGTTTGGAGCTGGGCCGTGGGTTTGGGACGTTACTGGAGTTAAACGGTGCCGGTGTTCTGTGGGCTCGGCTCTTCCCCGCTGGGCTCCGGAAAGGTTAAGGGAAGAGGCTGTGTTTCTCCAAAGAGATGTTTGTCAGGTAACAAGCTCGATAGGATTCTGACATGTTTCTCGTAGGGAATTTTGGAGTGATCTCTTTCAGTACCACATGGTGGCAGACCTGCACAAGGCAATGAAGAGTAGGTTTTGCTTCCACAGAAGCACTTTAAGCAAGTTGCACCTCATCCTTATGTTCTTTCTTCTTAGTTTACCAGGTGTTTGAAAATGTGGCCAAGAAATATGACTTAATGAACGATTCAATGAGTCTAGGCATTCACCGACTGTGGAAGGATATTCTCATGCATAAAATGAACCCTTCCCCAGGAACCCTTCTTCTTGATGTTGCTGGAGGAACAGGTAAATACTTTTGCTGACTTTCACGTGATCGTGATGCTACAGTCACTTGGAGCTGTGGTTCTCTATGGATCCAACAGATTCTATCCAGCTGTCTATCTGTTAGTAATAGATATCAAATTTGGGTTTGTTTGGCAAGTTGTCTGAGTGTAAAGAAAGTATTGTCTGTTAGCAGTGAAATCAGATACCCTTAGTCAGGAACGCTATCTTGGTCCATTTGAATCTGCTCAGACTTTTTAGCAAGTTGCCTAATGTTTTTGGCCTCAGTTCTTCTATCTTTAAAACAAAAGGATCTCTCTGATTTTCACAGGAAAAGGTTGAGAGAAGTTTTGAAATACCTTGCTCCAAGGCTCTGAAGGCATTATAGTAGTGCCTTAATATGCTATGGGCAAATTTATTTCCATTTGTAGGAAGTGATGGACTGTTTACTTTTAATATGGTCCCTTAAAGTTGTATGTATTAATATATATTATATATATAAATATATATAGTTCAACTAAGTTTAATATTCAAAGCCCTAGATTCATGTTCCTTGGAGTCTTAATACTTCAATTTCAGAAAACATTCCAACATGTATATCTTTCCTTTAAAATGAATACAGGTGACATCGCCTTTCGATTTATTAATTATGTTCGTTCCATACGAGAACGCCAGCTACAGCGGAAGCTTAAGCACCATCAGAATTTGTCGTGGCAAGAAATTGCTGACAGTTACCAGGAGGAGGCAGTTAAGCCTCTTGGGGATTCCCAAGTGGTGGTCTGTGATATTAACAAAGAAATGTTAAAAGTTGGGAGGCAGAAAGCACAGCATCTTGGCTACTCTGAAGGTAAGTCATGCACCATTTGTGATAGCCATCAGGTAATCACCACTTCAGGATTACAGTAAAAGTTATGTAGCTGTGCCATGTACCAAAGCTGTACTTGTGTTTTTGCCAAGGCGAAATGAGTTTTCCAATAAGCATGAATGCAATATGCTGTTCAGAGGTTCAGCATTCTTCTTGAATACTTGAGCCTTCAGAAATGCAGGCATGGAAGTGCATGTGAGGTCTGAGGTCCAGCTGTTCTTCCAAATGGGACAAATAACCAAAACTTAGTCAGATGAGTTTGCACAGATATAAAGAATTTGTTAAGGCAGATAACGGACAAGAGCTTAGCCCTAGAATAATTATACTGAAGATGTTTTAATGGGTATGTTGAGAATCAAGGCAGTAAATAAGAAATGTGAGAACTAAAGTCTATTGTGAACATGTAAGACTCCACAGTTAGAGAATGTGTTATTAATACTCAGACTCAAAGAAACTGAATTATATTAAATGTTAGTTTGCAGGTCAATGGATTAATACACTGATATCTAGAATTTGTTGGGGACCACGCCAATCCTGATTGAAAAGCCTGATTTTAAGAAGTAAGACATAGAGAAAGAAGTCCTCCTTGTGGCACAGCGTTTGTATGATAGTCGTTTATCCTCTCTTCATTTATGGATATTTGGAAAATATTTGGGGAATGTAAGATATACCAGGAGTTTGCTTGGGTACCAGCATTAGGAATGCTCCGGGCAGCCTGTGCATATCGGTTAGAGGCACAAGGCCTTGTGCGTGTCCTTTCACCGCGCCCTGCTCCCACAGCCCAACTGGGGCTCCGGTGAGAGCCACAGCCAGGGAATTGTCTAGCATTTACTGCCTGTTGCCAGCTCCTGGCACAAGGTGTGCGCACGGGGAAGGTGAGGTCTTGCAAGAAAGGTCTCCCAAGCAGCTACGAGTGAAGTTCCTGCCTGTAGATACTGTGGGCTGAAGGACATACCGCACGGCTCAGCAGCACAAAGGGGCTGAAGGATAAGCTGCTGGCACAGGTTCTTTCAGCTGCTCTTGCTTTCTGCTGACAGGCCACCCCAGGCCATTGCCTGCCTGCCTCTCCCTTTGCTTTAGGCACAACAAACTAATTGTGAAAGCCTTGGTTTGCATCATGCTCCTCTGAGCATCTTGCAGCCCTGTCCAGAGTTCTTCTCGTGCACCATAGTTTGGGAACATCTGAAGTGTACCAACGTTACAAGTAAAGACTTAAAGCTTTATGACTGTAGTTTAGTACCTGAAATAAAGCTTGATACTGTCTTCCAGCTACTTAGTCTTAAGCAAAGTAAAGTAAAATTTACCTAATTTAATTGGCTTTAATTTGGGGGTGTTTTTGTGGTTTAAACTTTGATTTGACAAGTCTTAAGGGCTGTGCATGCCCAAAAGAAACAAGCCTGTTGTCCAGTCACTGGCTGAGCATTCTGGCCAGCAGGAATGGTAGGCTGCACTGCAGGTGCCCCAGTCCTCCTTGTGTGGCACTAACAGTCCCTTTAACATATCCACTTACAGAACTTCTGGCCCATGATTTTCGTACAGTGTTATTCTGAGGGTCAAATCTCCTATCATTCAAAGCCTTTTCTTGGTTCTTAATTCTTATATGTCTTTTCAAGCTGTCTGGTGTAAAATAGCACTAATACCTTGCTGCTTTAATCATGTTGTGTGCTTCTTTTCATACAATACTGACCTCAGTTGTGAGCATATCTTCTTTGTGAAAATGAAATTCGAATGTGTCTTGGCAACAACTGTGTTTTTCTGTTTCGTTTTGCTCTCCTTCATGCCCCTTTCCAGCACACTGYCCTTTGAAAGGCTGCTAATATCCATTGCAAAAAGCTTCTGTTTTTTTTTTTTAATAGTTTCTTTTTGTTATTGTTCTGCATTTGAGTTAACAAAATAGTGACCTTAAGATTTATTAATTCTAAAATGAGCAGTCCTATTTTTGGTACAACTAACCTGGACATCTATGCTCTGCAAGACAGACACAATCCTGATCTCTTGGGGTTTGGGGAGCAACACAGCTGCAACAGGATTGTGTGCTGTATTAGATAAGTGCTAATGGAGAGATTGTGGCTCTTCTTTTTTTTCCGGTGGAAGTTTTCTAGTAAAATGTTTTAAGTGTTTTGACTATCATTGTGTGGCAAGATGTTAACAAATCATTATAATTATTCTAGTTGCTCTTTGGGTAGAGAGTCTCTTTTTGGAACTTTATACTTCAAACACTTAAAAGGCAGCTAGAATCTGTTGCTTTCCGCTACTGTGCAAGACTTGGGCGAAATCTCTTTCCTGCAGTCCAAGGCACTGTGAACACAACATGCCTGCATCTGCAGAGGAATATTTTGGCTGATCTGCAAAATTGACTTTTTTGTTTGAAGGACAACTATTATAATACAGGGCCTTGAAAGGTTTGTGAGGATAAACTAAGGTGTGTTCCCCACAACCAAAAGCAGAACTGCAGTATTAGTTTTATATTTCATTTATTAATGATCATTCCATTTTGGAATAGAGAAGTTCTAGTCTTTCTGAAGGATTCTGGGTTACATAAAGTCTGTTCGATACCATTATGTCCTTGTGTTTTTATTACAGGTTTGTCCTGGGTGGTTGGGAATGCTGAAGAGCTGCCCTTTGATGATAATAAGTTTGATGTTTACACAATTGCCTTTGGAATCCGAAATGTAACTCATATTGATTTGGTAAGTTGGTGTAGCGTATCCTGGACATGGGGCTTTACAATTCACCTGAGKTTTTTTATTCTAAGGGAGGAAGCAAAGAAGGAACTCCTTTGCATAACGGAATATCTTTGTCTACTCCTGAAACATCTAAAATAAGTGGTAGGTAGTCTGCAGCTTGCTTGAATAAAAAGTGCAGTTAAATGCTCCACCTTTGTCATAATAAGAAAAAGATTTATACTAGTTGTGCCCAATCTTTCCAGCTCGACAAGCCGCATAATTTCTTCCCAAGGCAGAAGAACTGTATACGGCAGTCACTACCCACGTTCTCCTAACTTATGGTATTAATGGATCCACACCTGCATAGCGCAGTCAGTCTGCATGTCTCAAATCTTCCCGAAGCACCTGATCTCTGTCCCATCCGTAGTGGGTCAGACGCTTTGTGCCCCTTACTGCTCCCCTGCCCGAGCCTGCAGAGCTCCCAGAGACGAGAGCAGGAGGCAGCTGGCTGCTGCTGCCCTAACCCATTCAGCCCACTTCTGCTCAGTGCCTTTACGCTGGTTGGTAGAGGGGTTTTTCCATGAAGAATAAGTAGGGTTTTAATTTGGGTGGGTAGTACCTTCATTCTAACCAGTAGCTGTCCTTCCAGAATGACTAGATGTCTTTCATGTTAGCTCACCAGTCTAGCTAGACGAGGTTGTCTGTGTCTTGGAGGAGTGTCCTCCAATCTTGGCAATGCTCTTTTGGTTGAGGGTGTAGCGTTTGGACAGTCTAGGTCTGCGTGCCTTTGAACTTCTCTTAATGCAGAGGGTGTTCTGTAGTGCTTTGCTTGCACCCTTCCCGAGCATAAGCGCTTACACCCCTTCATGGAAGTTGGATGCAGCAGCCTGGTAGTGTAGCTCCCTGGAGGCCTGATACACAACGCCTCCAAGCCTCTGATTCTTTTCCAGAGCTCCAGCCACATGTGTGTACTCTTTGTATTTTGCCCCTTGGGAACATGACATTTGAAGCCAACCAGATGTACAGCTTGCAAAGGTTCTTAAGTACAACTCTGCTGTGTTCTAGTATAAAAAAACATAGTTGTAAATGTGGTTTTTCTTGTCTCAGTTCTTTTGGGGTGCTTTATTTGGACATAAGATAGAAAAGCCAGACTCTTCTTTGCTCTTCCCTCCCCCTTATTCTTGCACATTACTCCTCCAAAACCCAGAGTTGTTCGTTCTCTGATTCATTCGTGTGTCCTGTGGTTGAATAAAATCTTGTCTTTTGATTTAAAATATATGCATCATGCTCTTGTTCTTCATTTTCAGTTTCTTGTAGCTGAGTCACCTTCTTCTTTTCAGGTTTGGTCTGTACTTAAAATAGCTATGCTGGCAAACATTCATCAAACTAAGAGTAGGGAAAGAGAGAGGAAAAATTGCATCCCCAACATCATAATGTCAAAGCCTGGTGTAAATATGTTTATGTAACAGCAAGAGTGGACTGGTCTATGCTTCTCCACAAGTAAATATTGGAGACTGCCTCTGAAATTGTCGGCATTCTCTCTCCTCCCCTCAATTCATCACTGAGTTGCCTTCATGCGACTTGATAATAGAAACAGGTGCTGTTCTACAAACTGAGTTCATCAAGTCTGCTTTGTCTCAGGCGCTTCAGGAGGCTTATCGTGTGCTGAAACCAGGAGGGAGATTTCTCTGCCTTGAATTTAGTCAAGTCAACAACCCTCTTCTTTCCAGGTAGGAACATGACGATACCTTGTGTCATGTCTGTGACTGTCTTACTTGCACTGAGCCAGGGCAAGTAGAGATGCTTCAAGGTCACCTCATCATGCACTTTTAAATCAAATTCATACTACGTAGCATAGTGGTACAGTGATCAACTTGGGTTGTAGAGGTTTGGTTTTAAACTTGTTTGTATTAATCCTACTTGCAATCTGTCTGTGCAGGCTCTATGATCTATACAGTTTCCAGATTATCCCGGTTCTGGGTGAGATTATTGCTGGTGACTGGAAGTCTTACCAGTACCTTGTGGAGAGCATCCGACGCTTCCCCCCTCAGGTAAGACAGCACTTCTCTGGAATCACAAATACCCAAAAGATAGTCCCAGCATAATCTTGCAGGCAGCTGGCTTACAGTTCTTCCAAGTTGTTATAACTATGAAACCATTGCTTTTCAGGAGGAGTTCAAGGCAATGATAGAAGATGCAGGGTTTTTGAAAGTGGATTATCAGAATTTAACATCAGGCATTGTTGCCATTCACTCAGGTTTCAAACTGTGAACCTGCTTTCGAGCAAAACACAGGAACTATATTTTTTTTTCTGAGGAATATGAAAGATGTGGAATTTTAACTCTATCAAGATAGAAGAAAGTCTTGGGAGAACTCCAGTTTTTCTGAGAAAGAAGTAATTTTCTTTATTTAGCTCAAAAACCTGAACTTTGGGTTTAAAAACTTATACAACAGATACTGGCTCAGCAGTCAGACCTAGAAGAATGTCAGCTGCTTTTCCACCCCATGAGGATGAAGTGACTTCTGTGGCTGGTTTCATACACTTGCATTTCCCTTCAAGCGCAAGGTAACAGACATGGCCAAAACTGAGCAATGCTAATAAATGTAGCAACTTCACTTACTGGTTGCGTGGATACAGAAATAGACTGACTGCTCTTCAAAGAGGATGCYTCCTTTCTTTTACTAAACTTCAAGGGGGTTTTCACAGCAGTGCCAAGTAACTTGGATTTATTAAATTTTTATTAAGCTCTCAGTGTCTTTGTCATGCAGGCTTTAAGAGACTTCTTCTGTGCTCCCTTTACTTCTTTCAAAGGGAAATGGAAGACTTGTGAAATAAAACAGCTCCACAATAAATTTTTTTCACTTAATATTTTAACCTTTTGAAGAGAAAGGAAGCTTTTCTGAAGGGCAATGACAGCAAATTGTATTTTTTCACCTACATATGGAAGCTCTAACTCAGTCAATGCTGGATGTATAGTTTCTACTTAAATATACCATACATTTCTTACTGTTCTTTAACTTGTTTAAGGCCTGATGCTTCTGTCATAGGATACAGGGGCCAAGTATAAAACCTGCCACCAGCAGTCAAAATGCATTCAACTAACTTAATAATATGAAACTTTTCCTCTCTTATCAAAGGATGAACAAAACAAAAAAAAAGACTAGAGAAGGTACACAATTATCCATGCCAAAGTGTCAGTAAAATTCTGTGTTCTGAAAAGAAAAGAACCACTGATTTTAGTTTGTACTTGTTACCAATCCAATTCATTTGAGATCAAAAAGCAGCTACCTTCCTGCACCATGTAGCTGAACTCCAGAACTTGCACTGGAGGATGTACATACTGAAATGCTTTATCTAGACTTAGAAAGCAGCTGGGAAAAGCTCTCCTGGTATTCTTATGGTTACTGACTAAGCACTTGCTTGTATATTTAGCTTATGATTTGGATGCCATGAATTTGGGGGGCGAAAGAAAGGGAGGGGTGTTCCTCCTTCATTTGCAGGGGAGAAAAGTGGTGCAAGTAGTAATAGGGCAGAAGGGTAGATGGCTATAAAACTCTTAAAGGCCACATTGCTCCAACACTTTTATTAGCAAAGAAGCTGGCTTTTAAAAGAAAATAAATACAAGGAAGACCTTTTGGCCTTTTTTTTTTAAGCCACAATGAAAATACCAACGGCTACAGCAAAATCCCTGACTATTAACAACACAACAAAAGACCTGAAGATCAAGGTCCGCTTCCTCAGGAAGGCTGAAGGTAGCAGGCTGTTTGGAGTTAGTGTGCAGTCCAGATGCAAGTTTCAGTAACAGTCCATGGTTCTAACCAGACTTGAAGAGAAGAATAGCGACTTGGCCGAGGTAGAAGTAGATGAAGTGCTTTGTCTCATGAGTCACGTAGCTTCCAAAGTTCCTTCCCACGATGCAGTGCCAAGTGGGATTGTATTTCTTGTCAAACTCCTGCAGAGGAGAACAGTAGCAATCAAGAACTCTTCTAAACTTTCTGTGCAAGGCAATTACAGGAACAGCATCTAGTCATAAGTACTAAGATTATCTTATTCACACATCTTTCTGATCATCTGCTATTTAGGCAGAAAAATACAAAGAAAACAAAAATGAAACTAATAAGTCAACAACCCAACAGTGCTTTGTAGCTGAGCAGGAATAAGCTTAAAACATGGCCTATGCTCAAGCAAAGCCATACCACAATCTGAAATCATAACTTTCAGTTAAAAACTTCATCACTAGTTCTGTATCTCTACAGACTGAGGCATTATTTTAAACTTCAATGTTCATTTGCAACAAGGGTGCTAAAGAGACTCTTAATGGAAAATCCTCTGCCACATCAAATCCTCTACAAACCTGCCCCTCCTCACAATTCCTCAAGCTACAAATAGCTGCCAGAGTGAACAACCGAAAATTTTCAGAGTAAACTCTCTCTTCTCCACTACCACAGATAATACTTCCTGCCTCTACAAAAAAAAGAAATAAAAGTCTTTATTTAGTGTATTACGGGGAGAGTAGAGCAACATTTCTCTAGTGAACATTCTGCTTAGGTGATGCCTTCCTCAAACAGCTCTTCCACTCAGATAAGTTTAATATTTAACTTTAATTGAAACTCAGATTTCTTCATCCTCCTGTGCTGGCAAAGCAGGAAGTGTATCAGAACTAGATGTTTCTCATATTCAATACTGTTATTCCTACATATATAATGACACAGAGATTGTGGACCGCGGATCAGCAGCACCACCAATATTTTTTTGCCTGGATCACTAGATGTGGAGAGGTGTGATTACAAAAGACTTGCAGAAAACAGGTCTTTTTCCTGCAGTCTTTGACCCAGCTGGCCAGAACTGTGAATAGAAGCTTAACACTAAACTCAGCAAAATTTAAATCAAGGACTATGTTAAACAGGCCTTCTCTTGGAGGAAAGCTGTAGAAAAGCTCAAAAGAGCTGCCATGTTTTCTACAAGCCAATCAGTCACAGGGACAGGTCAGCTGCCAGTCTATTTGGCTGGATAATGAGACAGTGGAAGAAAATACTTAAACAGAAGGTACTGTGACTGAAAAGAGGAAGGACCAAGAAAAGTACATGACAGAGGTGGGGAAAGGAACATAAGGRCACCAGCCTGCAGAAAGACCAACTTGATTATCTAGTGTCTCCAGAACTTGTTTCTCTAGAGCTACCTGCCCARCAACATTCACCCTGCTTGATTTTTTTTTGATGCGCAGAGGGATTTCATGAAAAAGATGTTACAAACAAACATTTACCTTCTTTATATGAGCTGCAATGTCCTTCTCAATGTTGTATTTCTCGAGGGCCTGCGTAGCACACTCCACAGAGTCTTGCTGCATCTCCTCTGACATGTCCGCATTCTTGATCACGGCTTTTCGGTCACTCATGGTTACCTGCGTTGAGCAAAGGAGACAAGACTTCAAAGTTGCAGCAGCATTTACCTGCACACCAGGATCCCCTGCGCGCAGTCAGGGGTGCACGGCCGCTCCCCGGGAGTTTCCCCTCCGCCCAGCTGCGGGCCGGGAGCCCCTGCCCAGGCCTCCTGCTGGGGCGCCGGAGCCCCGCACGGGCCCCGCTCAGAGCCGGGGAGCGGCGGCCCGGGAACCTGCAGGCGCAGCACCCGCCCCGGAGGAGCTGCAGCCTGCGGGCGGGGGAGCCCCGGGGGGAGGCCCCGCACGACGCCAGCCCGAGGAGCCCCTGCAGCTTGGGGGCCGCCGCCCGGCACAGCCCCGGGACGAGCCCACACCGGCTCCAGCGCCAAGGGGATGCGAGCGGAGCCCGGGCAGCCCCGGGGGCGGCGCCGCACTCGCGGCACCCAGAGCTGCCTCGGGCCCCGGCACGGCCTTTGGGGAAGGGCCCCAGCACCCAGGAGTTGCCGGCACACTCAGGGCCCCGCTCTCAGCAGCGCCGGCCACGGGGCGGGGTCGGGTACCCGCTGTCCCACCTCGGCCTTCCCAGGCCCCGGCCCGGCGCCGGCCCCTGCAGGGAGCCCCCGCGCTACAGCGCCCCGCGGCCGCTCCCCGCACCCCTGCGGGACCCTGCACCGCCGCCGCCCCAGCCCAGGCCCCCTCACCGTTCCCCGGGCGCTGCACGACCAGCCCTGTGCGGAACGAACTGGAGCGGCGGGGCGGGGCGCAGGGGCGGGCTCGGGGCGGGCGGACACGCAGCTCGGAGGCGCCTCTCGCTCCGCCGCCGCGTCGGTTTAACCGACCCGCGCGCGCCGCACCCGCCTCCGAGCGCTCTAGGCCCCGCCCCCTCCGCAGGCGCCGCCAACCATTGGTCACCGCCACCGCCCTGCCGAGCGTTCATTGGCTGTCTCGCAGCGCTCCGATAGCATTTTACTGCAGCGTTTTCTTGCAGCCCAGCATGCGCCGCGCTGGCGCCGTCGCCTCAGTGACGGGAGACGGCACCGCCCAGGCAGGCGGCGGCGGTGACGGGGCCGGTCGCGCCCCTCCGCGCCCGGTGGGGCNGCGGCCCGGCGCGGCCCGGGCGCCCCTCACCGTCCCCCGGGCGCTGCGGCACCGGCCCTGCGCTGACCGAGCGGCTCTGCGGACTGAGCGGCACGCCGGGCGCCCGCCCGCCTCCGAGCGCTCCCTGCCCCGCCCCCTCCGCTCCGTCCGCCAACCATTGGTCACCGCCGCCGCCTTGCCGAGTGCTCATTGGCCGCTTCCCGGCGCCCCGATAGCGTTTTACTGCGGCGTTTTCTTGCAGCCCGGCATGCACCGCGCTGGCACCGTCGCCATAGCGACGGGATGCGGCGCAGCTCGGGCGGGCGGGCAGCAGCGAGGCCGCCGGCGCGGGGCTGCCCCGGTCGCGGCTGCCCCGGTCATGGGCGGGCGGCCCCGGCCTCTGGGGCGCCGGCGGGGGGAGTCACCGACCGACCCCCGCGGCCCTGCACGGAGGGGCTCGGGGCAGAGGTGGGGGCCAGGCCCTGGGGGAACGGTGGGCCCAGCTCCAGTGTGCCTGGGCAGCAAAGGCCTCGTTCCTGCTGGAAATTCCAACTCGGATGCTCCAAAACACCCCAGATATCGCCCACGGCTTCTGTGAAGCACCTTTCCATAGTTAATACCAAGGCCCAGAAGACCGTTTTTATTCCCGCCCCAATGCAGGCCAGGGGCGTAGAGCTTTGCCTGGTGGTCTCTGCCATGAGCCCGTCATTTCGCTCGGCACTGGAGGCCTCCTTCGGAAAGTGCCCTGGCGGCGCGCAGCCTTCCGGGGCTTAGCGACTGCACTCTGTCATTTCTGATACTAACACGTCTGCTTTCAATTTGTCACTGGCTTTTAGACCAAGGAAGCGACTGACAATAGAAATCTTTCACCTGTATTTACTGAATGTGATCAAGTCACCTCTAAACTTTTTTCCCTTTAGCGAACTGAATCCAGCAGACTCGCGTCCCTCATTTGAGGCATTTTGCAACCTCACCCCATTTCTGCAGCTCCCTCCGAATTCTCGCCTGGTGTTTACGGAGCAGGATGCTCCGCGGGATTGCCAGTGCTCGGCTCTGTTGGTTTCATTCTCCCTGGGGCACTTTCTGCTTCAACTCTCATCAGCGGCTCGAAAATTGCTGTGGAGTTTTCCATGGTTAGGGATTTGTTAGTAATAAGACTCTGCACCTTGTCTTATAGCAAATAATGCAGGGTGGCTTAAAAGAGGTTTTAAAATATTGGTTGGTGGGCATGGAATTTCCCTGTGGAAATAAAAAGCTCCAGAGCAGTCATCCGCCGCACTTGAAATGCAAATATTTTTATATTAGTACAATCTAGTTACCGGCTCTGTGTCACTCATAGCATAACAGCAAGCAGCCTTTTGCTTTTGCAAGCTCTGAGGCAACCTCTGCAGAACATACTGCTCCCCCACCAAAAAAAAAAAAAATCTGGACGATGTGTTCCTGATATCACTCTAGACTATCTCAGAAATAATCTCTGGCTTTATCTCCCAATTTTTAGCATTACAAGTCAAGGAGATGCAATTCACAGCTTAATTTTCGATCTCACCATCTGTAGTGTGTGCTAGGGACAACTCTGAACGTTATGACATTAAGGAACTACCTGGTTTAGTGCAGCAGATTAATGAAGGGTCAAATGAAACCATGTGTGCTGGTAACTTGAAGAAGCTCTGCGACAGTCTTGGGGCCACAGTGAACAGTGGGTTTACAGACCTGGGTGTAGCATCTGCAGCAGTAGCAGGGGATCTTGGAGTACGAGACAGTGTTGCACTGACAAAAATGAACCAGTTAGCAATCTTCCCAGCACTCACAATGAACTTTAGAAACACCCATGAATCTCTGAGGAGGTGGCTGTGTTTGGTAGCTGCAGGCAAATCGCAATGCATTTATTAAAAAATGGTTAGCTGAACAAACAGATTTGATGATGACTACAGGAAATGTCAGTGTGGGTGAGACATGGCTTTAAAGAGGAACATTAAAGCCTGAGATACATGGCTTTAAAGAGAAACATTAAAGCCTTACTTGTTGATCAAGAACATAAAAGCGTAATTCCCTTCAGGACAGAGCTGCAGGGGAAGGCAGAACAAATACATACAGGAGATGATAGCTGGGGTAGAGGAGGTGCCGGAGAAGATTGGATCATGACTAAGGCATGTCATGAGATTCATATTGCAAATGGAAGATAGACTATAAGCACTTTGCATCAGTGGCTTTCTTTTGTGCTGTGTGAGTACTGCATAGCTGTATCTAACGCAGCGAAGATTCTTGAGGCTCCTAGGTACTATCAAAAGATAAAATAATCATTATTGGTAATAAAACAACTTCAGTTTTCCTTTTTCCATCTCCAAATTAAGGTCGTTTTTGTAAAGCTGGAATCTATATGCTAGGGCATCTAAGCAAATTTCATATGTTATGTATCTGTATGGTAGTGGGAATTCTCAGCAGGCAAAAGTCAAGCTATCTCCACGGTCTCCAGGGGAACTACATACACTTACATATTCTCAGATCTGACCTTTTTTAAACAAATAACAGATTTTTTTTCTTTTGTTATAACCACTAATCACTGAGAAAAGATGGGTTGTTTCACAAATATATGTTACGTTTGCCTCACTGCGGTTAGGAGGAATTTGCAAGTAGGGATTTTTTCCCACCTACTAAAGTGAGTATGTATGTTTTTGAGCATGCACAAGGGTCACACTGTTGATTTTATTATGCAGTTCCTGAGCTATATCTATATGCTTGCCTGGGTTTCTAAGTCACGGAGTAGCGAAACACTGTAAAGATCAGGTTTTCAAGCTATTTGTGAACAACACTTGCTGCATTAGACACCTGCCGAGGTGGACTGGAAGAGCCCTGATGTAGACTGCCCCATAGGCAGCCTGTCCGGCCTTTCCCAAGGCGTTTTAGTTTAGGGTTGTGGGTGTCTGAGTTAGAGCTGTAATTCCCTTATTAGTGGCAAAGTTGCAGCAAAACCCTTCATTAAGGAAATGTGTGTTTTCAACTCATTTAGCGTGGTTCAGCCTGTGGGGAAGAACGTTACGGAGGTGGCAGCAGGCAGCTCGCTYGCGCTCCGGAGCGCGCAGGCTACGGCGGCGGCAGTGCACCGGGGCAGTGCACTCAGTCCGTGCCACACTGGCAATGTGGGATCGTCTTTGAGCAAATTGCTGGCTTGATGGTTGTTTGCATAGTCACAGATAGTAGCTCCTGAGGCAGAGCAGTCCAGTCTCAAATTCCTCTTGCTTTCTGTGTAAATAAGTGTCACTGTTCTCTCTGATGGTTAAAGGAGGAGGCCAAAATGGGTAGAAGCAAGTGGGGATTTCTCAAATTGGGAATGCTCTGCTAACACGTTTGGCATAGGATGTGCTTGCTGACTTACAATCTGCCCCTGTTGTGCTTTATACATGGATCCTAAGTGTCTGTTAGGAAAGGCTTGTATATTTGTAAAAGTTTGAGATTTGCAGGGTCTAAATCTTGAAAAGCCTGAGACTTAAACACTGTGTTATAACTTTGCAGTGATTTGGATGAGTGGGATTAAATACAGATTTTGATTCAATACCCTTCAAAGAGGCCCTGTGTTGTAGGCTCATCTTACTGGTGAATAACAGCAAAGGCAGCTGTAGTCTTTTTCACTCAGCCTAGGTTTTCCATGAAATAAGTGGCACATAATGGCTTAAGAGGGAGCTTTTCAAAGCAGTTTGCACACACAGTATTATGAGCAAGCCACTAATGGCTGAACCCAATACTATTACTACTGAAACTCTCTTCAAGTATTTTTTTCAGTGTTTTTCAAATTATGATACTTCTAATACACTTGGTGGCCTTTTGAGATGTTAAGAAGCAATGCACTTATATAATTAACCTTTATTTTGCTTTACCTGTTGTTTGCAGAGATGTGGAAGTTTATGGGAGAAACGGTTAGGATTACGGCCTTGCTCAGGGCTTCCCGTCAGGCAGCTGGCAGGACCAGAAGAACTGCACACGTGAAGCTGGGCAAGTTTATTATGCAGATGTACAGAAAGATGGGAGTATCCGGAGTGGGCGTATACAAAATGGGAGCAGAGACTTTTCTTTGTAAAGAAGACATAGAACATGTACTGTGTAAAGTGGATGACATCAAGCTCCAATCTCACGAGGTGAGTTTCTGCCCTCCAGGGAACAGCGCGTGCATGCACTGTCACAGAGGAGCATACTTTCCTTTTCCTGCCACGCTCTCAAGAGCCAGAAAAGCAGAATCTCAGAGCTGGTGATTAGTAGTATCCTATTACAGTAACTTCAAGGGTCTCTTCTAGCATTTCTGAAGAAAATTCGATTGTGGCTCATGATCTCTTCCAGTGCATGAAGTTATTATTAGAATAAATAATTCTGAATTTTTAAATATATATTTGGAGGAGGCATGGGCCAGGAAGAAAACTGTATTTGTCACAGATGCTTACTGTGCTTTTTATAGCCTGGAAGCAGCAGGTCTGGATGACTCCTAGTTTGCTGCAGTATTCTCTTTTCAGCAGGGCTCTGGTTTCTCTCCGTGAGCCTTGGCTCCTTGTGCCTCCGGCTGCTGGAGAGTCTGTGAGCAAACTTCAGGATCGTCAGCCAGGATGAGGCAGTGACCATCACACGCTGCTCGCTGTAGTGGTGCTGCCCATTTTCCCAGCACAGAACCTCTTCCTATGGAGGTCTCCTGGCCTCTGAGCTGGTAAGCCATAGGATTTGTTTCTTTTTCTTTTTTTTTTTGTTCTTGGAGCTGTGCTACTTCTTTGCATCCACCTTTTTACTGTGGCTGAGCTTTCTATGACAAATGTCCTGCCTGGACATCAGTGGAAGGCTGAGCATGCTTGCTCAGGAGATTTCCTTACAGAATTTGAGCTACTGGTACGTAACTGTTGCTTGAGAGTTTGGCCTCTCCTTAGTGTGAAGGATGACTCTAGTTTTTTGTAGCTACTTACCACCAGCAGTTAAAAGCCCAATGGGTAGACTTCATCCTTTAGCCCTCTGGCTAGGCTGACATCATAGCATCTTCCATTTTTGTTAGATTGAGGGAAACTTGTTCCTGTTTTCTTCTCTGGTAGCTGAATCTCTGCTCTTGCAGGTGATTGCTAACAAGGTATTTCTCAATATTACTTGCCAAATGTTTTGTAAAATCTTTCTCTGTAGATGTTGAATACCAGAATGTGAACAAAGCCACTACCACCTTTATGGAAATCTCAGTGTGGTTATTTATGCATTGGTCCTAGGCTTCAGCTGTTCATTCCTCATTCGTGCTGGCAGAGGGCTGTTGGTAAGGATATAATGCAAATATTTGGGTTTTATTCTTTGTTTGTCAAGAAAACAAAGTAGTGTTTGGGGTTTTATTTTAATCATCACGTTTAATGTTCTCTTTAAAGCCTTTAAGCCATTCAGTATCTTAAAGATTAAAATGGATGCACTTTAATAAATAAAAGCACAAAGGACACCTGTCTAGATTTCATGCTGCCTTTCAGCTTCATAAACACTGAATATATTTCAATAGCAAGATATTTTACAGAAGCCCTCCTGTTGATCAAAATATCCACCGCAGTGTTTCAGCTGTGGCTGCACAAACCCTTGTTTTCCCAAATAAAATATTGAAATGGCATTTTGGTTCTTGGCTTTCATTAAGACCGCTGCAGAAAAGTCTCTCTTTCTTCTAACTTTGGTAAAGGGATGTTACCTGATAGGAAACAAAAAAATAAATGTGTGACACCAGCTGTAAGTTACCTTCTGGGTAGTACACCTTAACACAAACGTGCCTCTCCAGTTTATTCTGAATGTGCAGAGGCAACTTGCATGTCCTGAGCAAGTCAGTTTCGTCTGACTTCCTGTAAATGATCTTTTTTAATAGGTCAACATGTGCACTAACTTTAGTGTAAGATTAACCTCTGTACTCCTTTTGGACCAATAGATTTAAGTCTGTCTTCACAGATGGCTACAGATATTATCTCCTTATTTTAGTACATCCTGATTACTGCCTAGTATTTCTGAAAGTAAATTCAGTTGTGTCAGGTTACATTGATCAGGTTAATTCAGGCAAAAGTTAGTTCAAGCAAAATTAAGAGTTTTTTTATAAACAGAACAGTACCTGGTGGGGCTACAAAATATTCCTCTATTTTCTCTCTGGCATTTTTCAGCAGCTCTTTCGTGCAGTTGCCTTCTGTAACATCATCTTCTCTGAGATACAGACACCTGAAGAACAAAGAGTGGTAGCCTGTCTTTAAACTATGCCTACAAAGCGCAGAGGCGTAGAAGTTGCATGCAAGCACCATGGATTTGTTTTTTACATCTCAGTTAGCTTCTAATGTTTCTGTTCAATAAGCTGTTGACATAAGAAGTTCTTCCTTGAAGACCACTGGCAAATGAGTGAACAGTCTCAGCTTTGTTCTTGTCAGCGACAAAAGCTTAGTCTGTCAGGCTTTAAATGTACCTAAACAGTCACTAAAACTACAGCGAAACCTTGAAAGACATCCCACTCCCCTTGACTTGGTGGTAGCTTTAGTATGGAGCTGTTTGTACAGAGGCAAGTATGTCAGAAGACTTCGCGTGTAGGATTACTGGCAGCACAATTTCATAAAAGCTGAGCTAAACATGCCATGTTAGATTGCTGCTGAAGTACAAAGCGTGGAGTATCTCTAAAGCTGTTTCCAGCCTCAAACAAGCAGTACGGCAAGTACTAGGACACTTTGAAGCAATTACGAATGCTGTTGCCAGACATTTGGGGAACAGCATGTGCAGGTCCTTCATGATAAATAACAAGATATGCTAAGGAATTGGAGTGCATCTTCGCTGTGCTAACGTGTTAAGCTTGCGGGCGCCCATCTGACATCTTTCTTCCACACACCACGACGATAAAGGCCTTCTGTAAGCAAAGGGGCCAAATGTATAGCTAGGGTATTTCTGGAAAAAAAGTTTTCAAAGTAAATACCTTGATAAATGAATAATTAAATGCAGGCTGCTAACAGTGATTCCTTACCTGTCTTCTAGTACTGAATCCATTGGTTCTACTCCCTCTGTGTCGACCTCATGAAGCTGATCGGCAAACTGGATTGCTTTCTGCAGCCGCTCTACCCCCTCTACGTTGCGGAAATCAACTAGCGCTAGATGTTCCAAGTGATCGAGCATGTCCACAGTTACTTTTTCCTGTAAGAAAAGACACAGTCCCTCGCTTGGATCCTGGGAATAGGCTACCACATATGGATGGCAAAGTGGGCAAAGGTGAGCAAGTTCCGGATGCTGTCACTAAAACCTTTGCTACGTAACAAGCTCTTCTTGGTTAGAAAATAACTGAGTTTACTTCTGTTGGAACATCGTGATTTCTTTTATTCCTTTCCCTTTTTGATGAAGTCGCAGATCAGACTGGAAAACTGGCTTTAATCGGAGCAGCCCTTCCCCTTTCTCCCTGTCACTCCCTGTCCAGCAGGGCATGGGCAGAGCTGGCCCTGGTGCGGCAGCTACCGGGGGCAGCGCTGGCGGGAGCCGCCAGGAGGCCCCGGGCCCGCGCGGGAGCCTGCGGGGACGGAGCGCAGAGGCGCCATTTCCAGCGCCGCGAACTGAGGCCGGGGCGTCCCGGGGGCCGGGGCCGGGCTGTCCC
>NW_020450530.1:1719089-1771445 GCF_003343035.1 Apteryx rowi
CGGGGGCCCGCGGGGCGCCGCCGCCGCCATGAACAGCGTGGGCGAGGCCTGCACGGAGCTGAAGCGCGAGTACGACCAGTGCTTCAACCGCTGGTTCGCCGAGACCTTCCTCAAGGGCGAGCGCGCCGCCGACCCCTGCGGGCAGCTCTTCCGCCGCTACCAGCTCTGCGTGCAGGTGCGGGGCCGGGCCCGGGGCCCCTCCCTCCCCTCCCGTTGCCGCCGCTCCTTCTCCTCCTCGGGGAAACCTTGCGCGCGGAGCCCGGTAGCCGGGAGCTCGCGCTGCGCTTCTGTGACGGGCTCTAGTTCACGCTGCGGTGCTACTTACCCGCGCCTGTTCGGGCACTTTTAATATTAAAGCTTTATCCAAAGCCGTCCTAAGATACTAACCGTAGGTCGTACTTCGTACCAAAGAGTACGTAATTTAGCACTGTAAAGGTGTATCAATTTATTTTTCTTTTTCACAGAAAGCAATCAAGGAGAAGGACATACCCATTGAAGGCCTGGAATTCATGGGCCCAAGCAAAGGAAAAACTGAAAACTCCTCTTGACCTCAGCTGTCCGCATGGAGTCACTAATATGAAGCTTCGGACTAAGAAATGTAACCGAACAAAAGACTAGACACCACCTGGAAAAGGCYTTTGTTAAGCTGCTTTCTCTGTGTAGCCTTTTAGGAAGCAAGTACTCGCCTCTGCTTGGGGGGTGGGGGAAGAAGGATCACGCGGTAATTACTGCCTCCTTTTCAATGAATGTTGGTGGTGGCTCAGCCTCTAACAGTGTGAAAACCCTTTTTAACTAACTTCCTATGTGAATGTACTCTATAATGGGAGAATACTTATTAGGATGGGCTGAGTTATTAGTTGATCTGTGACCAATTTCTCTTGCTTATTTATATAACACTTGAAAGCGTTTAAAAAGAGTATGAAGGGTTCTCATCTCTGTGCTAAATTTTGGAGAAACGAGTTTGATATGATCCTGAATGCTGAGGGGCTACTGTGTTGTTTTGTATCAATGCCAGGGGTGTTAGAAAAGCACTTATGCTGGACGTGCAATAACTTAGCTAAAATAAATATAAGCAGGCTATATTTTGTTCTAGTAGATAGCTGTCCAGTAGAATGTGAGTATGACCTCTGAGAGGGACAGAGATAGCCTGCAACAGAAGCTGAGTGCGGAGGGTACTCCCCAGCCTCTTCCGAGGTACTGAAACAAGCTGCAACTTGAATTTTCTCTTCTTTAGTGTTGTCTCTCCCTGCAGTAGAACTGCAGCGCAGACCCGGCCGTCATTCTACACGCTCTCTCACCAAGCGCCGGGTCGGCCGTGATTGTTGTCAGACTTTTGCTCAAGGTAGTTGGAAGTGTGTATTGAATGAGGGCAGCATTGGATTGAAGCTTGACAGCTGATATGGTTAAAGCCCCAGCTGCCTGTCCTATCTCTTGGGGCAACCTCACTGCTCACAGAGCTGCTCCTGAACCATGTGTAGTTCACACTTAGTAAAGCAAACTAAAGTTATTACCTCTTTGTAGGTGTGCTGGCTTGTAAACTACAGAAACTCAGATTAAGTTGTTCTGTAGTGGCAGTGACTGCTGAAAGGGTGAGATGGCCCGTTAACTCATCAGCTATCCCAGCCGAACGTGGTGTTGGTGCGTTAACTCCTTTGTGTAACCTGATGATGATACTGGTTTTGGTTTTCCTAGAGTGGCTGTCTGAGATTCCCTTCCTTTGAATGGCAGTAGAAGGGCTAAGGAGGCTTCTCCCTGGAAGGAATGGAAGGTTCCTGATGATGGGTGTTTCCTCACGTGGTTGTGAAGAAGTCATTAGGAATTAGCCTTTTCTTCTCTCCAAATCCCTTTTCTAATTCCTCTGTCCTGAGATACTCAGTGACAGAGCTTTGTTCCTGCAGATCTTGCAGGAACTAGGAAAAAGAAGGGGTTTGGAAGAGGAGTGAGTAGGGGGTGTAGATCAGGACCCACCCCCTCTCATCCAGGGGCCCTCAGAGCCTTGTGGCAGGGGAGATCTCCATTGATCCTCAGACAGGGATGGGCTAAAGCTGTCCCCTCTTAGTACACCAGTAGAGGTGAAGGAGTAAAAAGTCATTCTGGGCTGGGGATAAAAGAGAGAAGTCAGCTTTCTAATTCTGTTGGAAAAAGATGAGCTTCACTCATAGCTTTTTAAGGACTACCCGAAGTGTGATTCAGAGCCTTTACTTTAAAACAAACAAACAAATCACCCAGAAAATATTTCAGTTGCAGTTCTCAAACACAGTAGCTGGCTTGTCTGCGCTGCAGGTCCCAAGTAACAATTGCACATGCTTGAGAGTAGCTTAGGACTTGCGCTGAATATGAGGAACGGGGGCCTTTGTTCCCTGTGTCTTCAGCAGTGGCCTAAACACAGCAGCTTTTGAGCGCAGTCTGCTCTACAGTGTGTTTTAACCATGCTCCCTACTCAGGTGCATTAGACAGGTTGCTCAATAGGTGGTACAGTGATTAAATGTAGAACTTAACAGCTTGTTCTGTAACATTTAAAAATTGCTAGGTCACTCGGGTATAAATAAAATGTTTTCTCTAGGCAAGTTATGGGAAATATTCTAGGAGAACATTCTATTCTCTTAGAATATTATTCTGTTTTATTCTATATTCTATTCTAAATAGTGTGCTGGGGACTGTCAAGTGTGAAACTTTTTTTAAAGGAATAACATATACAACCACTTCACCTTTCTATAATCAGTTCCATATAGGAATAAATTTAGTGTTATTTAGTTAGTTAACTTTAAAACAACTGAGCCCATTAGTGCCTTATTCTGTGCTTTAAATACAGAAACACTTAATAGTCATTCTACTGCAGTGTTCCACTGAGTTAACTAGATAAATTATATTGAAACATGGGGAAAGGTGTCCTGCAGTGCCCACTTTAGAGCTTCTTACATTTAGCTCATTTACTATCCATCACTTCTTTCAGCAGCAGGATGCCAAGTCAGCTGTTGCAGTCTTCCTTTGGGGGAAAATAATGATATTAATGACAGCTAAGACGCAAGTGCTCTCTGCATTGTACCATGCAAAAGAATATAGAAGTTGCAGAGGGAATTGGAGAACAGTTGACTTGTGGAGAGGAAAAGCTTCAAAGTTGATGCTGTATTGGGACAGACTGAGGGCTTTAGACTTGGCTACTGACTTTGGAAAATAACATTTCAAGGAGAGCCTAGAACTTTAAACTTTAACCAGCAGAGCTGAGACGCTTCTCAGTGACGCAGTGCATATTACAGAGATGCAGTGGAGCAAAAAGTATGTTTTCATTTGTGAAGTCCATAAGAGAGACTTGTACAACTGAACCACAGCTCTCTGAAGAGCGTAGCTGCGGTAGCTTACATGCACTGCTTATAGTATACTAGGAAATTCCAGAGCTAAAGATTAATATTGTGAAATCGCAAAGAGCTTAATTACACACCTGTGACTGCTGCCACCTCCTGTCTCAGAACAGGCTGGGTGAGAGACAGTTGGCTTGATGATACTGTTAATAAAATCTGTTTATTGTAGTAGTTGATTATGCAGGATGCACTTCGGTATACGCTGAATTTTAATCTAGAATATCAGCCTAAAAACTGTTCATTTGAATGTGAGCTGTGTTTACAGTGATCAGGTAGACCAGGCATCATGCATTATTCACTTTCATATTCATGATGAATGCATTGCTAACGCTAGTATTATCAGCTACAGCAGCAAGTGCAACATTGAGTCAGTCAAACCCCTTTGTTACTGCACTATTGCTTGTGGGGCAGTTTCACTGTTTTAAGTAGAATAAACTTCTAAGGATTCATAGACTAACAAAAAAAAGTCAGATCCTGAATTTAAGTTAGGAGTTTTTATTTGAAGGACCTCTACACAAGTACATAACAGAGGTCGCAACACCATTCAACTTGATAGTAGAAGGAATGTAGAGTTTCTTAAACGGTGGTTCCCATAGAACACTCTGGTCCAAATACAGGAAGAGCCAAAGCTTTGGCTGTGGTCAAGATCTTAGTTTTCGTCTTCATAACCAGTTGGGAGAGCGTTAACATGGGGATTGTGGAATAGAGTTTTGTTCCCATCACCCCAGGGGAAAGGCTGTTGAAAGAAGAAAGAAAATAAGCCATTGGCAGCTAGTGGAAAGATCTGCTACAGCTCAGGAAATTAACTCTTGCAGCAGGAAATAGACTCAAACATCACACAGCTTGAAAGGCTGGTGAATTAAGCAAGCTAACAGCTGTTCTTCAGGTTGTACAATGTGAGAGGTGGAAAACAGTCTCCGTTAGCTGGAGGCAGCTAACTATCTCTGGCAGTAAGGTCACTGCCAGGACATCAAAGATCAATACTGTCAAGACCCTTGTTTTGAGAGTTCGGGATCAGCTCTATTAGCCTTTAGATCTGTATTAGCGTAAGGTAACTAAAGCAGCTCTGTGGCTGAAGCATTTTCAGTGATGCATCAGCAGAATTACTCTGGGAAAGCAAAGGCTAGTTCTAGATCCACGAATGCAATGGGTACTTCAGCTCAGCTGTGAGACCCTCTATTGCTGTCTTAGAAATAAAGTTAAGATCATACTTATGGATGCAGCAGCTCACTGCGTAGATAAGAAAGCAACAGAAGCTGTAGTAACCTCAGATGGAGCTCTGCAATCACAGAAGATAAGGCCGCCTTCAAACAGAGCACTGGAACGTACCTTGGTCCTGATCCGGAGGTGAGCATAAGGAATAAACTCAGGTCTTTCGTGCTTGTGCTCTGCTTTCAAGTAGCAGTTCAGCATGCAGACACCAACTCCAGGAAGAGCAACCACAAAGGTCAGGAGCTTCCACAGGCGGGCTAGGAAGTGAGAGAGCGCATTATCTGAACTAGAGCAGCAGCAGTCGAGATTTCTGTGGAAGCTGCCCCGGGAGCCCGATAAATACACTTGTACAGTCGCTAGGAATTACGGGAACTGTTGAGTCCCCTCAGCAGGCCGTGGGGCTCCCCAAGGGGAGAGCGGGGAGACTCCCGAGCCGTAGCGCGGGGGGAGAGCGGGGAGACCCCCGCGCCGCTCCCCCCGAGCTGCATTTAGGGGTTATTTACCGTCGCGCAAAGCCCCCCCCTTCCCCCCGCCGCCGCCGCCGCAGAGGGCGGCGCCTGCCAAGGGCAACGGTGCCGCGGCGCCGGGCTGCGCCCCCGCCCCGGGGGCCCCGTTACCTCCGCCGGGCTCGTGGACCGCGGCCGACATGCGGCGCCCCGGCAGGGAGCGCGGGGCGGCGGCAAGCAGCAGCCGGGAGACCCTCGCGAGCGCCGCCATCCCCTCAGCCTCCGGGGCGCCCACCGGAACCGGAAGCCACGGCGGCCCGCAGGGGACACAAGCTGCGCAAGGACGTTGCGCGTGCGCACTAGCGCTCCCACCTCGAGCCTGACCTTGAGCCGCGGCGGGCCGAGCCGCCTTGCTGCGCATGCGCTGTCCTCGGTCCGGGCGCGGGCGGGGGTGGTGGGGGGAGAAACCGTTAGTCGCGTGACGTGCGTCGCGCCCTGTGGGCGAGGGGGTCYGGCGCCATTTTGGCGCTGAGGTGCAGAGGCGCCGCTTTGCCCAGCCAAGGCGCGGGAGGTGCTGCCGTGTGGGCGGCCCCGGCGTTTTGGGGACGGGGACGGGGTGCTGGGAGAGTGCTGCGGAGCACTGCGGGTGCCTGGGGCCAGTCTGGAAGGGCCTGTGGAGCTGGGGTGGGGCTGGTGTAGAGGCGGGGGGCAGTCGAGGCGAGGGGGGAGCACAGGAGCTCCCGGAAGGAGATTGCAGGTGGGCGCCAGGGACTGTCAGGATGGGGCACGGAGAAGGACAACTACAGTGAGTGGCTGTGGCCGCTGACAGTGGTTTTGTGCTGGCTTGTGCTGCACGCTGAAGTGCAACAACGGATGGGAGCAGTGACCAGGCTGTTCTCCAGAGCAGAAGGAGTAGGGGAAGAAACTTCCCAATGCTAATGTCCATAGCTGAGGTTCAGAGACTGTGTGTATTCAGTACAGATCACTTAGGAGACAGTCCTGGCATCCTGGGTAGAATTTCCTGTCAGTGGAGCAATTACAGTGCTGTATTTGAGTTTCTGTCACGTAGCAGCAGGGAATGGCCATTACGTTCGTCAGTAGCGCTTTTTCACATTAGGGACCAATCTCATCACTGGGATATGAAAACTCTTTCAGTCAGTGGCAGTAAAAAGATGTTTGTCATAAATGAAATGTATTTTCATAACCAGTGATGTGTTTTTAATTATCTAGATTCCTGGGATGATTCTGCTGAAATAGAATTAACAACATCAGTTGAATAAACACAAGATCTTCAGAAGAACTCTTCATTGTAATTAATTTGCAAGTGTCTGGATCCTGTTATTATAATAACTTTTTATTGGAATCTGATGGTTGCCTGTTTGACCTTTGGTAGAAGCCATGTAGGTGGAGAGTACATTTTCAAATACTCATCAACTCTGAAGTAGAATGAGAGGACTCCTGTACTGGCTGTACAGACAGAAACAGACACTGTGAAAGTAGAGGAACAGGGAACCTGAAGGTAAGGACAATGGCAAGGTCTGGTTTGTGAGGGAATGATGATGAAGGAATTGCATTTTCCATACTCGCAAGGTATGTTCAACTGTGGAAGGAGAAGAAAGTGGTTCCACTCTCTGATGAAGTAGATGTCTGTGAAAGATGAAGAGAAGCAGAAGGAAAGCTCAAGAGCTTGGTTTGTATAGCCAGATCTCCTGGGCTGGGGTTATGTTATTACACATTGCCGCTCTGGCTATGCATAATATAGGCCCAGTTCAGCGCAGCTCCACAAAACTGATCACCTTTTCTGTGGCAAGACCAAAGCATGTTGTGGCATGGCTGGGTTGCTGTTACAACATGGTCATTAGACAGTAGGAAGCTGCGTCTGCTGTTGGGAAGTAAGTATGATTTCATTCTGCTCACTTGGATGAGGGCTTGAATCTTATTGTGTAGCATATAGAAATGGTGAGGTGGCTGACATCTTAGAAGGCTGTTGTGAAACATATCTTGACATAAAAATATTGCCCAGATAAGTTTGCTATATCTTTCCAGTGTAAACTGTTAATAAATAATTTGGTATTTGATAGACTCTTATTTTTTAAATCATGATTACCTCTTCCAGTGATCCACCTTCATATTCTTTCATTTAATATAGCATTTCAAGATCAGTCCTCTTTCTGCACTGAAAGAAAAACAGGTATTTCGTGGTGGCATTGTGTATGTCTACCTACAGAACTGTTCTCCTAATGTCTGCATCCATCTGATGCATTTTTTACAGTGCAGACCTGAAACAACTGCAGCTCACCATGCATGTGCACACTTCTTTCTTGGATGGAGTTTGGAGTATTACATGGTGAAGTTATTGCCCACATTGGAGGTGAATTTTGTCTTTCTCCACCTACATCATTTAGATTTCAGGCTTATGAGATGTGTAATACCAGGCTTTTTTAGAAATTAGAATGTGAATTTTCTTGTGAAAGGAAGTTGTAAGAAGTTTTTTGTATAATGTTTAAAGGATGAAACCAAGATTAAGTTCTTTATCCTAAAGCAAATTACAGCATTGATTTAATAGCAGGAACCATGTAAACAAAACCACTCTTACTTATAGCAAAAAAAACCCTGTAAGCAGAAAACAGACATTAACACTTCCAAAGGTGACCATGCAGTTAAGAGCAGAGGAGAAAGCAGAGAAAACAAAAAAAGATCAGCAAAACAAGTAACAAACTGCTGTCTAGGCTAAGGAAAGAAGCATAAAGTGGGACTCTCAAAAAGTTTTTGAGCTGTGTTGCCACAGGAGCCTCAGAAGACAACATGCAAGGGCCCAGCAGGAGGTGAGAGCAGACAAGGTGTGCTTCTTCCTAACTCTTCTTGGCACCTAAAATGTCCTCTGACACCACTGACAGTCTTGAAAATGCTCTTCCACCACAGGGTCACTTAGTAATGGCAACTCTTAGCACTGCTGCCCCAGATCAAAAGAAGCTGCTTGTGGGCACTTCTTCCACCCTTGGAGCTCCAAGGGACTGGTGGAGAGCAAGTGAAAATGGAGGCTTGGGTTGGTCCTGAGCCCGAGTACTCTGGCAGTTTCGTTGCAGTCTCTGAGTTACGTTGGTTTAAAATGAGACTTTCACAGGCTTTATCATCCCAAAAGCTGCAATGAATGTCCATGTTAGCTGGGTCAGGAGACTAATGGGGCTGATTCACCTCTTCTTTAAATGTGGTGTAAGCTGGGAGTGACTGCTGAAATACACAAAAAATTATACCTGATGCATTTCTTCTAACTGAGAGAAGACAAGCAGATATTTGAAGAAAACTAGATATTTTAAAAAGAGAATTTTGAGGAATGTTTTGATATAGTTGTATAAAATATGCTGTATATGTATGTGTGCGATATGTAATGGTTATTATCACTGTCATGATTGCACTCATCCTGAGGGCAGAGCAAAAACCTTTATAAAGGAAAGTGTCAGTGAATGAGGAGTCTCAACTGTGCCGCTGCCTCAGTAGCTCTGCCTGGGTTACTGACGCGTGCTGTGGGACCCACCTTTCGGGCTCGCTGTATGTGCTGTTGCCTTACACGAGAGGTGCAACAGGAGTTTTTCTGAAACAAACCTATGTGAGGGCCTGTCAGTTCATTTAGTCACCTCTAAAAATCTGGTCCTAAATCCAACATTTTGAGGAAGTTTGAACAAGTACATTTTTCAAAAGACCCACCATCCTGGGAGCCTTTATCTTTAGAGTGAAGAAATGCTACAGTTTGCTCTGCATTGGCAAGAAAAAAAAAAAAAGGCGCTGGGAGCCAATCACTTCCAGAAAGCTGGTTTCAGTGAGGTGGTGGAATACTTGGAGGTCAGGCCCACAACTCCTGTAATCCGACTTGGATATCCAGCGACTGTCTCCAGTTGGATATGCAGTAGTGATGTACAGCGTCTGATTCAAATGCTCTATATCACTGTTCAGTTTAGCAAAAATCTGAATGACTGCAGTGACCTAGTGTTCAGTACAGGTGGAGTTGACTCTGCAAACTGAAGAAGAACGTTTGTAACACAAATTTTAGAAGTCTATGTGCTAAGCACAGAAATGCTCAGCATTAAGGTAACAGTCCTAAGTTAGCAAGTTCTGCCGTAGTGGCGTTCCACTGTAATTCAGAATCAAAGAACGCTTTCAAAATATTTGTTTTTCACCTTTCTTTTTTTTGTTTTTCCTAGCTGCAGTGGTAGATCGTGGGGAGAAGAGGACATGGATAACTGCATAAATCACTGGTGAGATGTGATTTATAAAAGCCCTCCGAAACCCTCAGCTGGGGCCGAAGGCTCTCTGAGGGCAGTGCCGGTCTGGTCCGCCTGGGGGCAAACTGCATTCACTGGAAGCGCCTCTCCGTGGGGAAGGTTTGGAAACAGCAAGCGTACCCACAAGCAACACTGGCATTTCAAAGTGCAATCTCATCTTTGTGCATTTGCAAGTTTTCAGGGACCTGCTCATCCCTCTAGAATAGCAGTGCTTCCTCCATCAGATATGGATGGGGCAGTGTCTTAACAAATGCGGAGACAGTGCTGCAGAGATAGCGCCTGTGTCTCAAACTTCACAGAGTTTCAGGGGGATTCTTCATCTTCTCCCTGTAGTCCTGAAACTGCAGAAATCAATATTCTGCCATCTGTAAATCCTTTGTTCCCCTTTTCACCAGGGCTTTATCAGCTTTGTAAGTGAAGGAGGGAGGGGGAAAAGGGCGTTCAGGGAGCCATTGTCCCTTCTCTCGGAATGATCTGGAAGCACTATGCAAATCTTTATTTGAAGACCCTGGGAACTGGGGGAGGGCTTTAGCTGCGAGCTCAGTAGGAGGGGAGCTCTGCATCCCTGCTCACACACTCCTGCCTAGTGCAAGTAGCTGGGAAGAGTTTTATTGAACTGGCAGAAGAGGTGCTTTGTGCACTTCTGTGAGGCTTTGCACTCCTTATATCTCCCGCTTTGTGCATTTTTCTGCCTGCCCCTTCTAAATTCTTGCATGAGAATTGGGCGGGGGAGAGCTTGCAGAGCTGTATTTAGTAATTATGAAATCAGAACAGTGCAGTGTGCACCTCTCCGGCGTCCTTCCCTTGCACACTTAGGGGCTTTGCCTGGAAGTCTCCCACCAGGCTGTCAGGCAGCCCCACCAGTGCTAGCGTGAGTCCAGTGTGCATAGCCTGGCTGCCGGCACGAACCTGGGGCACAGACACAGTAAGCAAATGATTCAGCTCCTCAGGAATAATGGGGTAAAATAGTTTGGAGTTCTTAAATTATCACACTGTAGCCAAATCTTAAAAAGCCTCCTCTTATCCGGGCAAAGGCTCACAGTCCAGTACCTGCTTTATGAAATCCTGCAGTCTGTCCGGTTTGGCTCAGAGCTCTGTGTCACCTGTTTTGTATTAGGAGAGGGTCACACTAACTGCCAGTTTCCTGGAAACTGTGTAGGGTCCTTCTTAGGCCTCACGGAAAGGGAAATATCCTGGCTGCACGGACACATGGGTGAATAGGGCAGTGGGGGAGGAAGCATGCAGATTCAGATCTGGGCATTTTTGTGCCGACAAGCTCCTGTAAAGGCAGCCGCAGTCGTCCTGATTTTCTGACCTTTGTTTTCTCTCATGGCAGTAGTCCCGTTTACTTTGCAAACTTTGGGGCTTTTTTGTTTTCCAACAAACTGTAAAAATGTCTTCAAACTATGACAGTCCTGGAAAGCCCAACACTGTTCTCTTTCTCCTGGGCCATTGAGAAGATGGTACCTTTTAAAAATCTCACCTTCAAAATCATAGGAACACGTCATGAGACCTGTTTCTCTATTACCTTCCACCTTATATCCAAAGCAGCATAAAATGCTGCCATTTTGATCTGCTAGTACTTTACTGCTTTGCAGATTGAAAAGAAAGAGTGTGTCACAAGCATATTCTGTCACACACAATTGGTATATGCATGGGGTCTAAATCATTCTTTTCAAGTGTGAGTCTAGAGTGACTCAGCTGACTTTGGTGAGTGTACCCTGGAACTGTGCTAACTAGAAACTAGTCTGTATGTGCCCTCTCGCTCCCGTAAGTGCTCCCGCTACCTGTGCGCACTCACACAGCCGTGTAGACGCTTTTCCAAGTACACTTGTTTGCATGCACGCTGATGTATGAATGCACGTTCTTCTCACCCACTCGTCACATATGCATGCAAACACATACACATTCTCAAGTGCACACATCCATTCCCTTTCTCTCATATACATTTGCACACATACACAGACCTTTTTGAAAGCTCCTGTTTTCAGAAAGGTTTTATTTATAGGTCCCGCCTGGTTGTGAATGTGAAAGGGAGAAAGCTCCTCAGAGGGTTCCTTTCATGTGTAAATCAGCCTGGGCTGAGAGCTTTGGGGTCACTGAGAGGAGGATTTCACTCTTAATTACTCAGAGAGAAAGCAGGCAGGGGACTTTCTCAAACTAATAGTGTTGTTCTCTGCTGGGGAAAGCAGCTTGAGACGCCGGAGCTTCTCTTGCATCAGACGTCGGGCTCTGATTCACAGGCCTCTGCCAGCGGCAGAGCTGGTGTGTATGTGGCACTGGGAGCAAACACGGCCAGCTTCCAAATTGGCTTACTCACGTCTTAGGGATGGTTATGTTCGTTCTCATAACTGGCTGTTCTTTGGAGACCAGTGGAGGAGCTGAGCTAGTCTGATTGACTTTATACCACCTTTATTGAAAAATTGTGTTAGTCCGTGCTGCACATATTCGTGACTCCATCTAAGGACCACCAAATTCTTCGAGACATACTCGAAGGCTCCCTGTTCTCTGCAAAGTAGAAAAATGTTATTGTCTAGAGCTTAGTCCAATGAGCAAGGCTCTGAACTTGGACTTAAAACCAGCATTGAATTCCCAGTTGGGCCCCACAATGCCTTTGTGACCTTTGACAAGAGGTTCGCCACCCTGTGCTGGTTGTGAAACAGGGCATAATCTCTCCGGAATGGGGATGTTAAGAGCACAAGCCAGGATTGTGATACTCTTGGTTATAAGGCTGTGTGAGTGCTGAGATAAATGTGGGTGATGAGCATATCTGAGGAGCTATGTCTTTTTCTCGGAGTGCAATACAAGCACGTAGATTYCCGTGCCGACGTGTCGTTATCACCTTTGTTTCATCGACACAAAACTGCCCCCAGGAATCCACTGCAAAGACAGGAGTACCCAGGGCACAAGCCACCCGCTTCTGTACAGGAGTCATAGGACCTGCTTGCGCATTAATATGAAGTACAGCCGCAAAATGCAGCTGTCGGCAGTTGCAGGGAAGAGATGCACTGTGTTGTCCAGTGTGCATGCACACACAAGCAAGTATATTTTTTAACTTTAGCTGGCTCAGTTAAAACTACATCCTCGCATTTGTGCTTCATTTTCACATGGCCTCTGCTTTTCTAGATAAGAAATAAATGCTGCAAGAGCTGAAAGTTTTCAAACTATTCACAGACAGCCCCACTGAAGCCCTGGTACAATGTTCTTGAAGTTGCCTTAGTTAAGCTTGCCTGGGAAGGCTGAGGTTTTTGTCCGGGAGCACCTGTCTGAGGAAGGTAGCAGGAGTGGTGGGAGCCATCAGCAGATGAGGTCAGCGCTCTGAAGTGTCTGCAGAGGTCAGAGAGAAATGAATGGGTCATTTCTTTTGCAAATGAAGAGCTGCAGCCTGGAGCAGCCTTAGCAGAGCCCAGCATGTGGGTCCAGGCTGCTCCTTTTATGAGCTGATGGAAATGGGGCCCGAACGGACTTCCCTGATGGGGTTCTGTCATAGCCTTTGTTGTCACAGCCTCCCCCAGCCTGCGCCGGGCAGAGAGTATGGATTCAGGGTTATCCTGGCTGCCCGCGCAGAGTCGAGACGATAAGGGCTTTACAGCTGCGTAGCAAATCTAAGGCAACACTGTATCCGTATTGCCATTCCACAAGGAGACCCTCGCTTTGAGATGTAGAACGCGTGTTTCTGTTTGCTTTAGTGCTCCTTTTTAGCCAACTTGCCTTAAAGTGAATAAATCTGAGGGCTGTCTTAAAATAATGCATACGACTGAGGAGCAAGGATTAAGAAGCTTGGATTCGAGTCTTGATTCTGATGGTAAATTGTCAGTTACCTTGAGAACGTCTTATGAATGCTTTATGCCTCAGTTTTCCTGCAAAATACTGAATAATAGTAGTATATTTATTTTTCTAAAACATTTTGAGGACTTTGGGTACAGAATACTTTATGTATGCAAAGTTTTCTAATATTAAGCTAAGCATTTAAGTAGCATGTTCTGTAAGTGAAATAACTGTTTTTGTCTATTTTTTGTGCAACAATTTTATTTTCTCCAAATTGTTAATTTAGAATTAATTTTATACCATATGGGCAAGGTCAATTCTGTCTTGTCATTTGCTCCTTTTGCGTCTTTGTGGGCGACCGCAGAACTTCTTTTGCTGTGACATTGTAATGGGAGGTGGAGACACCTCGAGGAGAAGGTCAAAACAGACAACAGCAATTATAGTCAATAGCCTCAATGACTCGAGAAAATCAGGCCTCAATTATATGCTTACATGTGATCTGTCTATGGCATCTTTCCTATGTACAGGTGTTTAAAACAAGGCAGGGCAGAGGAATAACTGTTTCCCTTGTAGGAGTGCTAGGAACAGTGTTCCACAGCCTCAGACAGAGCAGGGCAGGGTGGGGGTTTTAAGGGAAAGGTGCCTAAGGCTGGAGTACCTGTGCTCTGGCTTTTTCTCACTACTGTAATGTTCCAACGGGGGCCATGGCAAGCAGCTAGAAATTAGAATAACCCTGGCTCTGCCAGAACTTGCACCAGAGAGGAAAGTGGACTTAGGTTTAGATTTTATTTTATTCAACCTCTGCTATTTGTGAAGGATTGTTCTTTATGGTGTTTATCTCCATTTTCCTTAGAAACCTCAGGAGGACTGTCTACCCTTCAAAATCTGTTATGTTATACCCAGCCACTCTCAGTAGGTTGCAGAAAGAGGACATACATATAATCACAATATGTCTTCAGAGGGGTGAGTGTGTTCTTTTTTTCCTAGGAACAACCGAGTTTAAACTACTTTGTGTAAGGGGAGCTGAAAGAGAAGATCGATGTTTCTAAGGGCTTGGGGACAGTTTCGCATTTGGGGTAAGGCTGGGGTTCGCAATGGAGGCCTGCGCCCAGGCAGTAATTTGACGGCAGACATGGGCACACAGTAATGCAGTCTCTGGAAATCACAGAAGCCTGCTGAGTTATTGTGAGCTGGAGGAGCCTTTCTGTTTGTGGGCACATGGGTCTGCCTGCCTCACATTGTGAAGACATAACTGAGACATAAAGGAGGCTGGCAAATTGCAGAACACTGATGGAAGGGGGGACGCCAGGCAGAAGAGGAAAACTTAAGAGTTTGTGGACAAAAGGCTCAGGCCTCATTGTGAATTCCTAGCAAGCAGTTGGTCTTTAAATAAAAACGTTTTTGAAGTAATGTACTGATATAATGTGGGAGACAGATAAATATCTGCAAAGGTTTTTGCACCCTATTTGCAGTGTGATTACAGGAGATGTTAACAGAGAAAGTGCTTTTACTTACTACCAAGGTTTGTATTTGTTCATGTACCTAGACTATATAGGGCAGGCTGTATAGATCACATCACAGAAAGTGGGATGCAGATGACACTGTGGGGTATGGCCATATAATGGTCCCACAGATTAAGACTAATTGCAAAGAAGACACAAGAGCTGGGCAGTTCTAATTTACTTTCCTTCTTGTAGCACCCCCCACCCCCCACTGCGGGCGTCATCGCTGGATTATCTAGGGCCTTCCGTCAGCAGCACTTTGCTGTACCTGGCCGCTGCTCTATATCCCCTGTCCCACAGACCCACCCCTGTGACACCCTGGGCAATGCACCCGGCTCAGCACCTCCACTACGAGTAATGTGTTCTTGGACACTACATTGTTCTTATTTCATTACCCTGGGACCTCAGTAACACGGTGTAGTTGCTTGGTTGAACTCAGTAGTGGCTGTAATTGCACCGTATGCCCGTGCTGTGCCCAACACTGAAATGGTGGACGCGAGGCACTCCACCGAGCACAGCTAGCAGCTCCTTCTTGTCAGTGCATACCCTCTTCTGGGTCTGCTAGCAAATGTACCAGGCTTTGCACGGCAGCTTTGCAGACAGCCTGTCCCCATACCCCCCCATACCCTACCACAGCGCTGGCTGCTCCACGGGGTTGTGGTGTTTTAGATTGGTGACTCATTTCCGATTTTTTAAACTTTCAAAAGCCTCTTCTTGAGCCTTGAACCATTCCTGTAATGCAGCCTTGTGAATTAATTGCCAAGGACTCACAAGTTGCTGATAGATGTGTACAGAAACTAGCTACACAGTTGGTTATTCCTGTAAATCATTAGACTCTTCACAAATTTCAGTCTGGGCTTTTCCTTAAAAGCCTTCTCCCAAACTGGACCCAAGACAATGGACATCAGCAGGTGCAGATCCCAGTGACTAGGAGGATATTGTCACATATCCAAAAGCCTGGTGGAAGGAGCAGACATTAGGTCTGAATTCGTCCTGGCAGGGAGATATGGCTGAGAGAGGAGGAGGAGGAGGAGGAGGAGGAGAAGGTCAGAGGCAGCTTCAAGGAAATGGCTTTGGTTTAAAATGTTTCCTTAGAGTTTTCACACTGGAAAAATAAAGTACAGAAATATAATTGCTTGGCAGAGAAATGACAATTATTAACAATACTGTATGCTTTCAGTACTCCATGCACAAAGAGACAAAATATATCCCTAGCCAACTTAACAGAATTACAAGTCCCCGTTGTAAAAGTGCTTTTTTTTTCCAAAATAGCTCACATAATCTGGGAATACTTTTTTATCAGTACTGGTAACAGGCTTTTTTTCCAGTATACCATTTCCTTCTGCTACAGCGACAGAACCTTTACAGGGCAGACGAACTTTATCTAAACAGTGTATCAGTGTCAGTCCAGCTGGGAACACTACTGGGATACTCACCTCACATTGTTTCCCTTCCTTTCTATGTCTGTCTTTGTTTTTTCCTGTTGTAACTCAGTAAGATAATCACGGTCACCCTTTCCCAAAGGGTTAGTCTTCGCCCTGTTGATCTGACAAGCTCCTTTTTTGAAGATGGTTCACACCTGCCACTTGAGCTTTGTTGCCTCAGGATGTTTTTCCTCCTCATGCAGGCAGGCACTGGGGATTTGGACTGGCGTGCATACCTGCAAGATCGGGCCAATGCAGGGTTATGGCAAATGTCACCAGCGAGCGTGGAGGAAAAGGGATGCCAGTATGTCTGGTCTGCTTTCTTCTTTTGGGGCATAGCTTGGCCAAAGTACTGAACTGTTGAAATGTCACAGAGGAATATGTAGTGTGGATGGATTTTTTCATGGGAAGCCAGGACTGATTTACATTTGTTTTTTTCTGTTTTAAGTTATAGGAGAAAAACTTGGAGGGGATTTGCCTTTACATCCCAGAGGCAATTCTAAAATAACTCTGGTTTAAAAAGAGGTGTTTCCCAACAGACTGGCAAAATAAAAGCATGCATATAATGCCCTAAAAAGGTCATTCCTGACCAGAACCTGAAACAGCTGAAGTACAGATTGTCAGTCTTCTATTCTGCCAACTCCTGTGGCATTTTTGTACCTGTTTTTTTTTTTTTCATCTGCATTTCAAATAATTTTTATGTTCTTCACTGACTCTGCTAGGCAGCATGTTGTCAGGACCCTGTGTGCAGCAGCTGACTCTGCAGCCTCTTACCCCGTCCTATGGGTTTGGCTGCCTGTGTTCAAGGTCTGCTCTGATATGGTGCGGCGTAACCTGGGATCAGAGTGCTGCCAAAACAGCAGTGAGAAGCCTTGTTGGGGGCCTTCCCCAGGGCTCTGCCGCTTTTTTGGGAACTGCGGCACAGAGCTGCCCTTGCCCCGATCCTCACCTGAGCTAGGCTGTAGGTATGCCTGTGCCTGGCTGTGGGCCTTGCTGATCCTGATCCTGATCCTGATCCTGACTCGCTCACTTGACTTTCTGGCTTAGCCTCGGGCCTGGCTCGTCACTACAGGCTTGTCTGATGGCCACTGGACTCTTGGCTGAACCCGGTTACCATCACCGGACACGCTCCGCTCTTCTTGCTCAGGCACTGTGGCACTGCGCTCCTTGTCAGTGAGGTCCCTGTCCCTGCCTGCCTCGCTGTCACCCTCGGCCCCGCTCACCTTCGCTCCTGGTGCTCCCCAAGCTCCTCCGCAGTCACTGCACTGCCTTGCTCCCTGTGTTGTCCTCAGCCTTCTAGACACAGCATCTCTGTCTGTTTATAAAGTTAGAGAGTAAACGGGTGGCAATACGAGACATATTATGGGATCAGGCTGGTTTATTGCTATGACAAGTAAGACCTGTCATTAGCTTTGCTCCTTTTATTTCCAGCTTCCTAAAAAAAGAAAATAAATTGGATCTATTGGCAAGGGCTAGGACTACTCAGAAAACAGCCAGCAGGAGGAGCTCTCTAGACATCTCGGTTGATCACTTTTCAGTCCCTCATATCTGCACGTTTCAAGGGCATCACCTTAGAGCTACTTTCTTGGGACTTCCTTGCAGACAAACCAGCAGCAGCAGAAGACACAGACAACCTCCTGGTATTGCTGCTGAGCAGCTCCAGTGATTTTTTTGAGGCTTCTCAGGTTCCTTTTTCCACAGTTGTTCATTCAGAAACTTCAAGTGTTCATGAAAACCTTTGGGCTTCTTTTTGGCCCCTTCCAAGTGTTTTATCTACCAAGGAAGCAAATATAAGATTTTATGGACAGCATCCTAACCACAAAGTAAAGAATTCCAAAGTGATGCTTGCCTTTGCGAAGAAAGATATCCTGCTAGATTCCTCACAACTTCACAAGGGGACCTCTAAGCAAAAAAATGCATCAGCACAACTCTGAATACTGGTATTACAAAGCTATTCAAATAATTCTGCCTCCTTGTGTATAGTTCATCTTTTTATTCTGTGAGAAGCAGGTCTGGAGGACAGTAGTCGTACTCTGTTCTCCTCAGTTAGGTACAAAGTCTCACCCTGCTTCTTAGGTCCAGGCCTGCAGCTCTGAATTGCCTGGGCCCCATGACCATGTCTCTGCCCTGGATCTTAAAAAGAATTCAGATTTTTTTTTATGTGGTGGGCTCTGTGCTTTTGTAAATCTGGCCCTCATTTAGTTATCTAACTGAGAACTAGGTGCCTTCTGGTCTTGAATGTTGCTGTAATAGTTATTTTGATCCTGAATAAACCAGAAACTATTCTAATGCATATCAGTGTAAATGAAGTCAATAGAGATTCTTCAAATTTATCCTGGTGTTCAGAGAATGGAATTCATGCACTTCAATTTACAGCTTATTAAGTGATCAGAATTAATGAACTCGCAACAGTCTTTTCTGTTCTTGTTTACACGTTTTATTCCTATTCACTCATAATGTACATGGTTTAGAAAAAGCAGAGAGTTGAAAAGGCAGTGTGTGGGTCAGAGCTGTCCCATGGAGCACAGCATTGTACTTCGAGGCTTTAATCACATTTGCAAAGCGACTGTGTAGAAATTGCACCTTCTGACTCATTTGAGCAGTAGCCTGTGCATTCTGATTTGGATCTGCTGACCATGAGAGGACAGAAGCAAACATTTTGCTCCTTTTTATTCCTGTTGACATGGCGTAGGAATGAGAGAACGGGTTTCAAAAACAAAGCCAAATGCTACCCTTGGTTCCTTCTCTGCAACCAGTAAGAGAATGTGCCCTGCAGAATCTTTATCACTGCTAGTGATGCACAGAAACCCACCTTGATTTTCAGAACCCCATTTCTATTCTGGAAACTAGAAAAATATTTGCACTGAGGAACAGAGATGTTCTTCAGAATTACTGGAGGACAATGTGTATAGAACAATGCTTCTGTTTTTTGGGAGTCATTTGTCACTGTAGTACCATTTTTCAGTCTGGAGATTGGGAATAATGGAAACTATAGGATCTGCCTTGCCTTTTATTCTGAGATTTGGAAGTCACATAGGATGACAAGAGGAAAACCTCACATACGATGAGCAGTAATCAGTGCACACAGCAACAAACCAAACAGAAAAGCTAGAAACATCTGTGTTGACCTTCTGAAAAAGAACAACATCACTGAAAATATTTAGAACTATTAAGAACAATGAAAATAATGTACACCAGCCTTCTAAAGGACTGCCTCAGTATCATCTTCATTTGTATTCAGCCTTCTAGTCTTAATTAGGTATTTGGTGTTTAAACTACACTCGAGGTACCAACTGAAGGTTTATCTCACTGTGGTTTTTCATATTCTTCTTGGTCCAACTCAAGGTTGAAATGATGAAAGGATCCCATTGATTTTTGTGGTGTTTAAGGCTAAACTTGTGGGACTAGATGCTCATCTGAACATCATTTATCTCTGACTTCATGGCACATGACAACTTTTCAATGCCCCATCTGATCAGTTGCAAAATTTCAGAGACTTCCTATTATCAGTGGGAGAGAATGCCACTAATTTGTGAAAAGAGTAGAGAAACAAAAAGCGAAAAATGGGGGAGAGGCAGTAATTTAGATACAGCTGCATCTGGAGATCAAGTAACTGGGTGATAGCACTCATATGTGTCCCTAGCAAACCTATACCTTTATCTCATCTCTGCCTATCACTCCAGTGAAGCTTATCATGTGAGCACATTGAAAGACCTGCCACCAGATAAGTAATATGGGACTTGTATGCAACCTCTGCAGAGCTGGAGGAGACTGAAGATCCAAAATTAGGAGGAAGAAGGATGGGAGCACACAGCAACCCCGGTGTGAGGGAATTGAGGGTACCTCGGTAGGGCAGTAGTGTAGGGGTGCACAGAACCCCTGATGGTGACATTTAGAGGACCCTTTTACATGGAAAGGCACATTCAGGAAAAAGGGGTAGGTGGGACACTGAGTTGCTGTTGTAGGAGAGAATGAGGGATTCCCAAAGAGGAAAATGGGTGGAGCAAATGGATTCCTGAAGAGGAAAAGGTTGGGAACCTGGTGACTCCTACATAGACGGCTTGGGTGCACGTGCAGAGCCCCAGGCGTGAGAATGGGGCCGAGAGAGGTGTTTGGAAAGGTGGCATATGAGGCACTTGTGAAGGAGGGCTTATGGAGTAAACTACTGTACGAGAGACCTAAATCTCAAAAGGAACTGTTGTAGGTAGTGAACTGCCCTCAAGAAATGAGAAGCAGAGTGTGAGCCAGGCATCTCACGCTGACCAGAAACTCTGACAAAGTGGGAGTGAGAGAGGCCAGGGCCTATATAAATTAGGCTTTCCACATTTTGTCAGCAAATGAGAAGGGTTGTTTCAGTCCCTGTGGACTGGTGGTGGCTGATGCAGGGCTTACTGAAAACTGGAGAAACTGGTTAGTAACTCGGGCAGGCCAGAGTGGAGCCCAGGGCTGGACAGAGCTCGGAGCAGAGCTACACAAACAGCTGACACTGAACCTCGTCCTCGCAGAGCGCCTGAAACTGCCCGTATGGCAGCTCCTGTCCGGGACGGGTGGAGGTGGTGTGTCGCAGTGGCTGCTCTGCAATCTTTGTGCTCTGCGGAGGCGGGTAGTCTCTGGAAATTGATGTGTTGCAAGTTCGTAGGTTTTTTTACCTATTTTTGCTTATGTGTCTGCAATACCAGCACTAAGACATGAGAGAGACCCGCAGAGGAAGGAGTAGTGAAGTGGTACTGGACTCACTTGAGGGTTATTCCAGGTTCCTGAAAAAGGGGGGGACGATAGCCTGTGGTGGTGCTTGAGGAAGGTAGAGCATGCTGGATTCACGGGACTCAGCTTTAAGTAAGACTGACTTAAATTTCTGATTGAAAAACAAACAAGCCCTAATATATGTTTCAAGTACTGCTCTATTTTCTGAAGTTGTTTGCTTTTTCTCTTCTTTCCTTCTTAGTATCAGGTATTAAAGCAGTCCACAAGGCAATAATTGAACAACACTGCTAGAATTTCCAGGTTCTGTTTCTTTAAGAAGTTCAGAAAACTTGTCACACTACCCCAAGAAAGCTCTTTCTGCTGTGCTGTTTAATCCAAAGTAGTTTATATCAGATTTATGTTCTGGCAGCTCTGTGATAAGCTTGGACTCCACCACATTATAAACATAAAAAATTACTTAAAACTGTTGTTACTAAATTTAAAGGACTGTTTTGTTTCATGAAGTCCTGTACCCTTGTATCAAGGTTGTGGTCTCCATGGTTCTGCACCTCATGCATTTACAAACTTGAGCAACCTGGGATGAAGACATTTCTACCAGTGACAACTTAATATTTTGGTAGATTTAGCATCTTCTCTGTGTTTAAACTGTGCATGTCTAAAACACAGTAGAAGATGTAAAGCACTGAAGAATTCAGTGATGTTTGGTGTTTAGGTAGACCAAAGGGTCCTTGATATTTAAATGCTAGGTTTCGCGTCTCTCATGTAAGTTACCTTAAACCTGATGTCTAGATTCATAAGGCTTCCCTGAAACCTTGGCAAAATATGAGTCTTATCATTAATGAATTCATCTTGAAATTACTTGTCTTGAAAAGGTTGTGTATTACTTGCATGGGACCGTGCAACCTGGTCTCTATAGAGTTTCTGTACTCATGACCATCACCGTCTATTTTAAGTGTTCATTATGTGGTTCTGCTGACATTAGTAAAACATTCACTAAATCTGGGAGTTTTCTTCTAATGTTATATCCCAAACACGTGATTCTGTAACTCAATGGGACCATGGTGCAGGGTCACTTGGCATTGCTCCAAGGCCTGTCAGATATGTAGGTGTGCAAAGGCAGCAGCTGAACAGGGACAGGCAGAGGACAGAGTGAACCTCTACGCTGGCTTCTTATTTCCAGCCCCATCCTCTGTACTGTTGTGTTCTGCAGTGAGAATCCTTCAATTCTTCTTCCTTTTGGGGTTTTAATGCTAGCAGATGGGAATCCAGCTCAACTTTCAAAAACTGTGAATAATTTATTAAGAACAAAATTGTTGGGTCTCAGAGCTGGTTCTTTCTCTCTCTCTTTCCCTTTTCTCTCTGCAAAATGCCTTTCAGAGGTAAAGTTTCTAATTACAGGTCAGGGAGGCAGGTTTAATCACACAGCAGAGCCCTTGATGCAGCATTAGAGAGTGTTATTTATACACCTGAATTAATAGGGATGCAGCATTTCAGTTGAGAAGAATAAGGTGGTTTTCAATTTCACTCTTTTTTTATGTGAAACAAACCACATCAGATTCATCAGGCTTTTTGACCTAAATTATTGGGATTTTAAGTAACTAACACGTAACTGCTATGCAGATCTAGAGTGAAAAAGAAGCAAGAGTAGAGAGAGAACTGTGCACATAACAAAGAAAGGGGAACAACAGAAGCAGGATGCATCAAAAAAAGCCAGGAGAGGATAGAAAGAGGAAGCCATAGGGAAAACTGAACAGGTCAAAAATATAAATGTGCTGCTGCCTATCCCAGGGGAGACTTGTGGAGGGTGGTAGCATCCACAGAAACTGAAGGGCAGGCTGCAGTGTGTTGGCATGCACCCAGATACCTCAACATATTGTTCTTTTAAGGCCAAATATAGGAGAGGTGGAGATGAAACCTGAAGTGTGTGAGGAGTCCCTTGTCCTCCGTGCTGCAGGGAATGGGATCCCTGCGCTGTCAGCGCTTAGACTCACCGTCAGCTTTTACTGGACGTATTGGTTCTGTAGCACTGGAAAGAATTGGGAAGTCCCGGACAGGATTGTGCCTGCAGTGTTGTGAGCTCCAATGTAACTTATTTACAGCAGTATAGAAATGAATTCTTCTGCTATTTTGGTTATGAAACGCATACTACCTGCGGACTTCTGTCCACAGTTGTACCTCTACCTCTAAATTTGTTTGGCTTCATGTTTGTTTTTTGCTTGGCTACTTGGGAGGTCTGTGAAAATTTCAGGGAGCTTTCTGGACTTTTTCTGGGTTAAAAGATGGGAGACCCATGCCTATGCATCTGATTCTCCAGGTTACGGAATACACAGATCTCTCAGTTGACGGAGATCCTGATCCAGACTCATCGTTTGGGCTGCGTGATAGGGTTGTGTGCCTGCCACAGGGTGGATGTGTTGGGCCATGTATGGGAAAGGGCCCACAACGCTAGGCTCTTGCCTGCTAGCAGCACTTGTCCTGGTCGCATTCACTGATAAGGCACCTTTCCCACAGTGCGCCCAGGTGCACAGTATGTGAGACTTGACAGGGCCTTGAACAGCTTCTAGAAGCTCTATTTTGCTGCGGTTGGGTACCTCTCTAGATGCCCTACTCAACAGTCTCTCAGCTAAGCTAAGAGACAAATGAATGCAAAGCTGTCATACCTATATGATATATTACTTAAGAAAAAAAAGGTTATCTACTTTTGTAAATTTACTTTTAATTCCTAGATAATTTTTTTGTTTAGATTACACAGACTGGGAACCTTGTTCTCACGTATGTCTGCAAATCATTGCTACAATGCTGGAGCAGTATGTGCAGGGAATAGAAACTGATTCACTAGGTCAGAGCATCACAGTGCGCCGGCTTTTGGGTGCTGCAGTTCCTTCCATCAAACTGGGTCTCAAGCAGTGGGTCAGGATCCAAAATTGGATTGAAGCCGGATGGAAACTCAGTTGCAGGAAAGGGTTCACAAGCCTGAGAGAGGAAGCCGAAGAAAAGTCTTCAACAGAGAAAGATGGAAAAACTGCTCTGCAGGACGCAGTAAGAGCAGCTCAGCTGTGCTTCTTAGGCCTTGCACTGCCAACAGGAGGTTCTCCACTAGGCTGCAGAGAAGGAGGATGCGAGGTCTCTGTGTGTTCTCCCTGTGACATCCCTGTTATTACTGTCACACGCAGATGGCTGACACCCACCGCGTCAGAGGCAACCAAGGGTTTGGTGTTGTGCTGTTCTAGACAACCTGTCGGGTGTGTGATAGTCAGCCTGCCCTTCCTGAGGGGGGAGATTTAGAGGGAGCTGTTGTGTTTCTGCATGTATGTGGTTTTCTCCTCCAAAAATAGCTATCTGTCAAAGTGGGAGGATTTCAGAGGAGGAGGAGGAGTCTCATTAGGGACAGGATTAGCAGTGAGGACATGGATGGTCATATTTCAGGGCAAACACCTGTAAATCAGACTAAGCCTGTAAGTAGCAACCTATTAAACTGAGTTCACCTCAGCAGCACTCGCCCTGTGTCTGTTCAGGAAGGCTGGAGCCAGCTCCCTGGCCCTCAGAGTGAGGCTGGTGCTACAGGCTCTTCCCTGTGCCATTTTATGCACCAGTGGAAATGGAGCAACTGTGGATATTTAGAGCTGACAAGACAAATCACTTAGGGACATACTAAGGAGATGATGCCATTTTTTTAATAAATCTTTTTTCATTTCTGCTTGCCAATTAGGAATTGGAAATTCTTCCAATTTCTGGCCCTTAGAGCTCTGAAATGCTTTTCCCTCCTCTTTTCTTTTTAGAGGCTTTTAATTAGAGAAATTCTCTTTAACGCAGGAGATTAGATCAAGTCTTGCAGTACTGCCCTTTCTGTTCAGCAGAAGAGCTGCTCGCAGGGATGCGTTGCCTGGTTTTCTGGAGCTGAAGTATACAACTCTTCCAGCACCCCATGCCCTTTGCAAGCTGCGGATGTGGGATGCGAAATCAGGACGTCAACCTGACTCCTCCATTACTGCCACTGGCTTCTCCTGTTTCAGGAAGGACCCGACTGTGCGGAGGTTCCKAGGGAACTCCTGCAAACTCCTCAATTACAAAGTGTTTGGAAAACTTATTTCCTACAGATAAATTATAACTCAGCCTTAACCACAAAGTATCAGTGATACTTCATTAAGTTACTTTGCGAACAAACACTCTGTACCTGCGACCTGGCGGTGAAAATGTTACAAGCTTACTGAGCTCAATCCAGTTCTCCCATCAGCTTCCAGAGTGATTTCTGACATGACAATATTTTGGTGCCTGGATTTCACCTCAGTAAACAGGATAATAATATCTACTTCAATGAGGGTCTGAAGACATTTGAGATATTTGGGTAGTTGGTGCAATTGAGATACAAAGCATCCTTATATTTACTAATATTTAATTATTCTGTTAGCTGCTCTCTATTTTATATAACTTATGTTAAATATTGTTCTGAAAGAAGATCCAGCAGTTTCAAATATTAGATTTTAGTATTATTTTGTAAGTTTTCTCCCTTTTTAAAGGAAGACAGCAAAGTTCCATTTTTCTTTTTAGCTTGCCACCACTAGATTGGAGTGTAGGACTGGAGAAAATGTATAATGGAGAATCACATGGATTTCTCGCCTGTAAGGGAATTTTCTTCTGTAGGTTAGGCAGAGTGAATATCCCATATGAACTGAGGTTCTGTCTCTGACTTAAGCACATGAGCTGATCCAGTAGTGTCTAATAAGCCAGTGGTTTCAATAGGAGTACATTCTTGCTTAAAGTTAAGCATATGTTTAAGTGCTTTACTGAGCTCAGGCTGCATCTCGTATTTAAGGTAACTGTGTTACCTGTAACTGTGTTTAAGGTACCTTGTATTTAAGGCTGACTGCTGTCTCTGACCACTTTGCCAGGTAATGTGACTGCGGGTCAACATCCCCAGCAGTGTGTTGTGTACGATGAAGAACTGTTGTTTCCTTCTATCACTTTGTGTTCACTAATAGTGAGAGGTTTTGTAAATGACTGAGAAATATGCCTGAGTAGGTTTGGAGAGCAATTAAGAGCTTGAGCTAGAAGATACAGTTCTGTTTGCACATCTTTCTGCTGGTGCTGGGTCTGCCCTGCCTGGGAGTGCGGTGATTCCAGTGACGCTAATGCTGGATTTTCCAGAAGAGAATGGAAATGAAGAAACAGGAACGATGTGACAAACCACGTGAGCCCTGTGCGTTTCTAGTGTTTCCGCAGAACCTCATGGAGGTAACTGCTGCTGCTCTGAAGGTTCTTAAGTTTCACCACTTCTTCAGGTTAGCTACGTGCACCATTCTCCCAAGAAAAGAAAACTTTGGCACTCAAAGCAATTTGTATCCAAAGAAATCAAAGTAAATGTCATCATCCCTGTTTTACAGATACAGAAACAAAGATTTTGACAAGTGATTTACTCAAGTGAGAGAAAAATAAGAGTCAAATCTTGTACAAGGATGCTCTTGTAAATACCTGTCCTGTGTTTTAATTAATAAGTGTTCAGATTTCCTGCTGGTTTTGGAGTCTGGGAATTACTGGGAACAACTGATATGTCTCTGAGATGTTACATTCTTCACTTTAGGGTTGTGCTGATAGTCATTTTCCATGCTGAAACATGTTGCCTTAGTTTAATTCCAGGAACTATGGATGTTAATTTCTTAAGAAACTTTTGGTAATTGTAATGCAAGCAGTTTTGGGAGTGGGGAAGAATCAGCTGAATCAGAAAGAAGATCAAGTTCTGCATGTATAGAACATTAAAAATCTAACTGTGGTTAAACTATGTGCCCAAATTCTCTGGGGTGCTTTTGGGAAATACTGCACCTCTGTGGGAAGCACGACTGGCCTGGGTGAGTTGCTGGCATACAGCTGTCAGATAAAAAATGCAGTCTGTGCCACTGCCTGAGTAACGAACATTTCATTTTGTAGTAGGCATAAAGAGTTGCCAGTGTCATTGAAATMTGTAGCTCTGAATAGTTGCTGTAAATTTCATCTGGGCAATATCCCCAATTGTGTTAGATATAATTACATTCAAAGTTCTTTTTAATCATTTATTTGGAACATGTCCCAAGATTCAGCAGTTTTGGATTGGGATAGAAATTGAATTATTTATTATCAATTAGAGGTTGTCAGAGCCTTTGACACCACGTCGAGCTGGCATTGTTTGGTATCTGTATTAATGATCGTATAGATAAAAGCATGAAATTATTGGTTAGGAAGCTTTTATTCTGGGCTGAGAAGGCTAGTTTGCATACTTGGCTGGGTGCTTCCCTACACTCACTGTCATTATGGCTCTGTTTAATCAAGTCAGTGTTGCCTGTGGAATAGCTTGCCCATAAATTGATGAATTGAGTGTAAGAATAATTCCCCTTAGATGGAACCCAGTTGTGACTTCCCTTGCCATCCCAGCCCGACACATTTAGACTCTTCTGCTTTGGCTGTGGTCTGCTATAGACCCTGGAACAATCTTTGTCACATCTGTTCTTTTCTTAGGAGAGCAATTTATTTACGGCTATTGGTGCTATGGTAATGCCGGGTGCTGAGCTTTTGTTCCCCCAGGTGAGGGATGGAGAGGGTAACCTCACAGGTGTTCTCGAGCTCTCTTCACAACTCTCTTCTGCATGCTTCCCTCATCAGTGTGGGTCTTAAAATATATTTTTTGTTAGTGCAATTTTGGCACTTTGCAAGAAATCTCAGCTTGACAGGAAGATCACGCAACAGAAGACTGCAGAGGCTCATCCCGGATACACTGCTGCATAAAGGGAAACTGTTGGGAAATCAAGGGAAAAGGAGTATGGAGAAGATGCCACACTTGTCTCCTTGAGACACAGAAAAGAGTGGCTGAGGAGAAAAGGGGCTGGTGTGACCTTGTCTCATTCTTATGTCTTCTGGATGTTGTCTGTTGCAAGGAATACTACAGCCTTGGTGGGAGAAAGAAGAGAAAAAACACTTTTGAGGACATAGCTGCACAGTCTTTTGTAGCAAATACATATTTTCTCCGCCTGTACTGTGAGCTGCTGGAAGCAATGCGTATTAGCCCAGTAAGGAGACTGATCTAACATATTACAAGATATGATTTGAATGAGGTTATTAGAAGCTACATGCTAGATCCAGGAGGAGAGCAGGAACTTCTCCTACGATGTAATAACTCATGTTACGACTCCCTGATCAATTCTACTCCCATTTGAGTTGGTTTTCCTCATAGTAATCTTCTGTGAATTCYGGTATCATTTCTTCAAAATTATTTAAATTTCCCAATGAGATTACTGATTTGTTAGGAGATTTTTTTTTCCTGCTTTACACACATTTATCAAAAGCAGGATTGTCCTTCTGCTGTCACAAGTAAATTATCACATATGGCACTTTTCTAATTATTTCATTACAGCAAAGGAAACTGAATCTAGAGATGGACAGAAGTTCTCGTTTTACAGGGAAATGCTGAGATTTCAGAACTTGCAAAACTTTTTCAATTTCAGAATGAAACATTTTAAATTGAATTTTATCACAAAATGAAACCGAAAACATTTTTCTGTTTTGATCAAAGCAATTGCTCTGATTTCAGTGTCTTTAAACTTAAAAAAAAAGTTATTTTATGTAAAAGACAATACATTTTGTTTTAAAAACTTTTCTAGATAACCCCCAATACACTGAAAATGCCAAAACAGCTTTTTTGATATTATTGAAATACTTATTTTGTTGAACAGAAAAATCACTATGTTTTTCAAAACAGTTGGATTTCAACAACTATATTTTTCATTTAACATTCCTCCACACACAAACATCTGTTATCTAGACAAATATTTTAATACTACATAACTCCTTTTCAAATTGGTGCTTGTATGGTAAGAAGTACCTTTTCCAGTGAACTCATTTGGAAAGCTGCAGCTGCATGCATCCAAACTCTCAGCTCAGTACTGCCTTCCACAAAGGAAAGTATGCAACTGGAATTCCTGGTACAGACCTCTCTTGAAGTATGTGCTTTGTATCAAAGACGCTAATTCTCAAAAAAACAAGCCAACCCAAGCCCAGCCTGTAGCAACAAATCAACAAAAATAAAACCATTTTTGTTATAAATCAGCTTTTGTCTTGACTTGCAGAAGGTGCAATGGCCCCTTCATCTGCTCAAATCCTTCTACTTAGATAATAAAAAGTGGAAATGGAGAATGCGGAATGCCGATCTGCGATACAAACAAGTCTCAAACCCTGGGAGCAACTTTTCTTTCTCAATCTGGTAGCGATGTTTCTGATTCCCAGCCGCTGTCTTTAGAAGCTGACAAGCAGCAGTGACTCTCAACTGAGGCAGACTGACTTGGGAAATGACTAATTAAACAGTGATTGCGGGATTGCTTCCTGACCTGGGTATCAGACCACAAGGGTGAAGCTTCATAAAGATAGAGTGAATGCAGGAAGCAGTCCTGCATATTTCCACAATAGGGGCATTATGGAGACATGCCCTGGAGGATGCTTGAGACCTAGTTGAATGGATCCTGATACCATCGGGGAATGGAGTACCTGCTAGTTCAAAGCAAGCCTGAATGCAGGTTTTAATCCCTTCTGACAATTGTTGAGAGGAAATGGCCTTTCCTTTGACCTTATCGTTGTAAACAACAACTAGTCATCAGGTTTGTCCTGCTAGGGGAATAGCCAAGGTCTGTGCAAGGATTTTACTTCACTTTTTTTTTTCTTTTCTGATTACAATGGTTTAATTCTCTAGACCCAAAATACATTCTCACCCCTTAATATGCTGGCTTCAGGTACATTCTTTGTTAATTATTGAGTCCGTGCAGCTTGGTCTGGTTCAAATTAGCTTCTTGGAGCTGAGGGCAGATATCCCATGGCCTGTTTTGGTGCTCTGCCATGTGGTTGTTTTTGTGATGAGTGTTGTGAGATACCTTTTGGATGCACCAGTATTCCCAGGACTGGATGTGAGGCACATTGGCAAACTCTTCTAGCGTGACAGAGAATCACTTAGACCTATTTTCAAAGGGGCAGCAGGCAGGATGGAGAACTTGCTGCTGGGCACCATTAGTGTGGCAGTTTTAATATTATAGAATGATAAATATATTCTGGAATTGCAGCAGTGGGTGGATTTCACTCTGTGGATTTGTATGGTCTTTAATGGTAAGACAATACAGGTGATGGAGGAAAAGGAAACGAGGCAGTAGCCTTAGCTGCTCCTGGGGTTAGACCCAACTGGCTGCAGCCAGTAGGACAGAGTGAAGATGTAGAAGAGGGCTGACCTGCTCTACTGGCAGAATTTCAGGAGGATGAAATCCATTTTCCCCCAAGCCTGTGCTGGACTCTGCCACTGACAGACCCCAGTATTGGGAAGCATATCGCTGTGGCCACCTGTAAGCACCCCCTCCCCAGCTCTGTCCCCTGTTCCCAATTGCTGCTCATCAGGTGCTAAGTGGTGTGTCAGAGATCAGCTGTCACAGCCTTTCCAAAAGAGAATTTGCAGAGCTAGTAGGGAGCGCTTCTGTGCTTAGTCACAGTGTCACCAAAATCAGGAGAAAAACTCCTTAACACCAATGTAACAGAGCTTGGTAGAGTATCGGAGATTATTGATGGCTTTGTACGAATGGGCTTTTTMATTCCAGTAGAGGCTATGGGTGGGACTTGTATGTCTGTTCTTTGGTCCACCACACTAAGCCAGACTGTGAGCTGGAAGGGAGGTTTCTTGCTTGGGCTGTAAGGTCTGGCTGATCACTGCAAAATGAAGAATGGGGTGCAGAAGACAGGATGCCTGAGTTCTCTGGAAGCTGCACTTTTTCCACTGGAATAAGCAAAGGAACATTTCTTCCCTAGGTAATGACTGAGAGTTGTGATTTCTCTTGTTATCCTGGATGACCCAACTTAATTTCTGCTTCTCTAGTTTGTGAGGCTTCTTATTACATGACTGGACAAGAGAAATGTGGTGTAACTGTCTCCTAAGTAAGTGATTTTTCAGTCTGTGTTTTAGGGTCTTTTGGAGGTCCATGGACTGCTTCAGAGCCTGTGAAAGATAACTGCAAAAGCAAGTCTATTTTCAGTAGGCCTAAGTCATTACGTGTAGATCCACCTCTGCAGAGAGAAAATTGTGTAGAGGGAGAAAAGTAGGGGTCTGCAAATGAGAAAAGGTCAAAAGACCCTTTCCCTAGTTTCAAAAGAATGTCTGAAGCAGGCTGTAGCAGGCTAAGGGAAAACTTACAGATCTTTGTAGGAAGGGTGGATGCTTTTCACAGTTATATACCTCCTGTGGCAAGTTTGGGCTATGTTTTGTGTAATGTATCTGTGAGTGAAAGAGAGAGCCTGAACGCTGTGGGGAGCAACTTCTGAACACCATACCCATCCTCTGCGAAATGGGTGACCGAGGGCAGGGTCTCAAGTGGCTGAGGAGACCAGGCTGAATGTGCACTGTGCTCTTTCTCTGCGACCCRGCTGTGCTGTGGGTAATGGATGTGCCGTACCCAAGCGAATGGGTTTCTCTGATTTCATTAGGGAACTACGGCTGTAGGTGGAGGAGGGTGTTATAATAAACATACGCAATCCATCCTATAACCACATGACACTTCTTGGTTGATCCATACCAAAATGAGCTGGGATCACATTGCTTTCAGTTTTGTTCAGAAAACAATTGCACAAGGCTGTGGCCCAGATGCGAGACCGGTGGGACTGAGGCATGAGTGACTGGGCAAGCGCTTGTGCAGCCCTGATGTGAGCTGCCTGAAAGAGTTTCCTTTCTTCCTGCCCTGGGGATTGAACCTTGTGGCAAGGTCGTGTAATTAGGCTGCTTTGAAATCTGGTCTCTGAGTACTGTGTGCGCTCTCTACCTTGCGTGACACCAGCAGGTTGGGGGCAGGAGCACCATCCCCGTTGCTTGCCTGTGTGTTGTCTGCATCTTCTGTGCATTGTCTGCATCAGGGTCATGCTGTCAAAAGGCTGAAAGGAAGCATATTAGAAGAAATATTTCCCCACAACGTGCCTTCATGGCTTTCAGCTGGGATTAATGCAGTTGTTCCTGAAAGAAATCCTCTCCTATTTTCTTTCCACCCCACCCCATCTCACCACTGAGATTTATTTATTTGCAGGTGCTAACTCTTTTCCTGGTTATGGTGTTACYTGTGCTAAGGAGAGTCACAAAAAGCTCAAGCGCTTACTGATTCAGTAGTGGGAACCATTTCAACAGTGATAAAATGTTACTTTCCCCTCAGTTCTGGCACACTCATCCCATTTGCTGTTCCTACCCTGAGGTTCCCTTTAAGACTTCTTGAATTATTTCCTCTACTATATACAGCTATAACAAAGGATGGGTGCCTGGATAACTGTGCCAGCTCTACCTGAGTAAAAGGGGCCACAGAGAGGCTGAAAGGGCGCCTGTCAGCAGGCTACTAATTGCATATGTCCATCAGCAGGTTGTCCTTATACTGAAGAATGTTATYTTGAGATGAATCCATAGGCGGCACAGAAGGGTGTTGTTGAGAGAGGCGGACTGGGGAGCTATAGAGTGCTACTACTTATCAGGACAGTGTCTTCTCAGCAGGTGCAAGAGTGAAAGAGCAGCACTGGCTATGTGAGAATTGCTTTGCCTTGCAGTGATCGTCTTAAAAGGGAATATGCTTCTCCTCTTTCTCATAAGAGACCACTTGCACAAYGGTGTAAAATGCAACGCAACATTTCTGGAGCTCTGTAACAACTGGCTAGCATTCTGCGTTGTTCGTGGTGTGGGAACGCTGCTTTTCCTGCTTTTGCCCGCTGTTTGTAAAGAAGATCAGGAGTTTAGCAAATACCATCATGCACTGTCATGGCAGTTTTAATACCTGAGTATTTTTTTTCCCCCCCTGAACTGTATAGGAGCAAATTTTGCTGTTCTGTGCAACATAAGCTCTGAAAGTGTCTAAAAATTCTCATAGAGTTCAAGTGTTCACTGTGGCCTGTCTTGGAAGCTCCTCACTGAGGCCAGGGAAAAGGGTGGTTATTCAAAAATATTCACACATGTGGTTAGACTCTTTCTGATCTCCTGAGAAGTAATCACAATCATTTCCAGACTGCTTTTTTGAGTCAAAGAAAGTGTCCTCAGAGCTGACAAGGTCTCATTTTTCAATACGGTATATATTGTAATTAGGATGTATATTGCCATCAACACCATAACTTCCCAGGAGAACATGAACTGAGGATCTTGCTTGTGTCTGCCCTTACTGAATACATGCGAGAGTCTCACGAATGTTTTTGAAGCAGGTTGAATACTTGCCGTCACAAATCCTTAGAGGCCCTAATGAATGCGATCCTTTGAGTAGAAGTGAAGGTGTATTCCTCCTTCCCTACAAGAAGGGCCAGGGAATTCTGGAATAATTTTGAAGCAGAAGGTCATGCCTGTGGAGTTGCACTGTGAAGGTAGGGAGGGAAGGTTCCTGGTCTTCATTCAGCTACAGGTCAGGTGTTTGGCACATGTCTGGGAGCAGCAGAAGAGCCAGGTAGCACTGTGGGACAGCAGTCATACACTCTGACATGGAAATTTCCCTCCAGAAGCAGGACTGCTGATCATATGCAAGGAAGCAGCTGAGGGTTAAGGAGACTTTGTGTATGGTAAAATCCCCCTCTTTATTCATCTATTTTTATTCTTTAGAGATGCTTACGCTGTTAAATGAACATCTCACAAACATCAACATTATTCAGCAAAAGGTCACAAACAACCCTGCTGAGGGGCAGGGAAGCAAGGAAACCGAGGCAGTGTGTCACCCCTTTGATTTCTTGGTGACAGGCTGAGGCAGAGGAAACCCCCATGGTACTGGAAATTGGCTTTYGTGCAAAATGACTCGTGGGACCCTCTTTAACCTGACCAGGCAACAGGGATGTGCCTGAAATGTCAAAAGAAAGGGCTGGCCTGAGACGCAGGATGGTAAATGCTAGTCAGAGGGGATGATGTTGCAGCTGGTAAGACTACATGTCCTTATTTCAGGTCCTCACTGCCAAAATGCCTGCTCCAGTATTAGCCCCACTGACCGAGAAGTAGGGCTACTAAGGAGCCAAGGGATTTATCGCAGGGCTCGGTGGCAGTCCTGGGAGTGGACACAGGTACTCGGCGGCAGAGCCTGCTGCCTGCCTGGAGGGCCTGGCAGGGTGTACATCTGCACTTCTGAAAATCTGACCAGGAGGACTTTGGTGCCTGTATTTAGGCATCAGTGGGTTTGGCTGTTGGAAATGGCAGCCAGGAATTTTTCTCCTTGTTGTTGAGCCAGTTTTGCATCCTTGATTAGAACCAAGTGTCAGTCTGTTTTCTTGGACTCGTACTGCCAGACCTTCCTTTTCGCGGTTAGGTCACATCCTGAATCTAACTATGTGTAAAAGACTAGTGAGTTTCCAAATTTTGCCCTGCTCATAATCAGTTCCCTCCTCTTTGGGCACGAGCAAAATTACTAATCCTCTTCCTGCACACGGTATCAGGGGGGCTGGAGTCTGGCTTCTGCCACCACTTGGAGGTGGAGGTGCTGCAGGAGGGGAAGCCTGGGTGGTGGTGGTGGAGACTGCGAGAGGGAGGTGTCCTGCCTCCTGCTCCTGGGCAACCACCAAGTTTTCTGTTCTTCTGGGCTACTATGTACATCAAGGTAGTTTTTTTGGTTTTTCTTTTTAAAGAGGAAAGAATAATCTCTCTTCTGACCTTTCTGCAGGAAAGCTTACCCCACATTCCCCCTCCCATTGGCTCGGCTGGCGCTGCCTTAGGGCCAGCGAGGACCTTTTCTGTAAACTCCCTGCGTACAGGAGGCCTCTGTGAACTCTTGTATAGTAATTAGAGGAAACAACTTCAGGCTCCCACCACCCGTTATGCAACAGGGCTGGATTCAGCTACTGTTTATTACTTTGTAGCCCAACACCAGCAAGCTGTTGCCTTTTCCAGAAACCCCTCCTTCATYGCCGTCCCCCTCCCGGGGGCGGCTTTGCGCATTGCAAGAGGCAGCCAACAGGAGCTCCTGTCCCACAGTCGGCATTGGCTCCCAGGTGAATCCCGTCTGGGACCTATCAGGGAAAACTGTAACCCCTCGGTAGAAACTGTCCAAGTTTCCAAGGTAACTGGCCTCTAACCTTGTTCTGAACGCCGCCTGGTTCCCATAGAAAGCTGCCCGTTGGCGTCCCGGCGTGCTCTGCAGCAGCTGTTGCCCCCTCGGAGGGAGTTGTCCTTTGCGTGGGTCCTTTGTGCTGCCCGGGGGGGCTGCGGGCTCATGTGCTGCCCGGCACCGTGGCCCCCGGCGGCAGCCGTGTTGCGGCGGGGCCGGCTCCCAGGCAGGGCGCCCCGCGCAGCCTCGGAGCGCCTGGGGGGTGCTTCTGCCTCTCCCCCTTCCCAGGGAGCGCGAGTTATTTGGGGCTCCCAGGAGGTGCCCGGAGTTAGAGGCTTGAGCACAGATGGGGCTTCTTTTACATTTTTGGTGAGCTGGAAGGTGACAAGTGAAGAAAAAGGACACAGCGTTTTATTTAATTAGAAAAACCAAACTCCCTAAAACTAGCCTCCGAAGGGCCTCCGTTGTCATCGGCTTCACAAAGAGCTGTGACAAATGAAAGGAACTGAGCAGAGAAAAGGCTGCTTTCTCTTTGTGTCTCTTTCCCAGCTTCTGTTTGCTTTGCTGTCTCCCTTGCTCCCATTGATCAGGCATGTGGAAACATTCCTCCTCCTGCGCTCCCATTGTGGCCGCCTGGTTGCCAGGCTGCCGTTGGCTTGAATAACTTCACTAAGCCAGGCCTCTCCAAAACCATGCCATCCGGCGCGCTGGATCCGGGGCCAGACAGCGCCCTCCCATCCTGCTCCTCTCCCTCCCCCTTCCCGGCAGCGGAGGGGCACTGTGAAAAAATGTGTGAAAGAACAAGGGAGGTAAGGCAGAGCCCCAGCTGGCCGAGCCGRGGGAGAGGAGCAAGCTCGCCCTAGGAGAACAGGGGCAGTGAGGAGAGGACAATGGCCAGCCTGCTCCGCCGGGCTGAAGAGAAGGTGGGTGGTGGTGGTGAGGGCTTCGAGCCCAAAATTTCTGAGTGGAGAGGGGACAACAAGGCGTGTTTCCAGGCTGGTACGCCTGCGGGGACACAAAGCAGTAAAGCGCAGAGAGGTAAACTTCCAGCCTTGTTTCCCTTGGAGGGGAGAGACGGTGAGGACAAAACAGGAGACAGCAGGCAGCCGACTGTAACTGGGAGCGATTCACAGGCAGCCCTCGCTGGCTGCGACCACAAACACAGCACTTCAGCAAGCAGCAACCGCGGGCCAAGCTTGCCACCAGCGCTGGCTCCTGCAGCTCTGCTTGTTTCCCTGGGGTCACACGGGCTTGTGCTAGCACYGGACTGGGTGCCGGTGCCACAGCTTGCAGGGAGACACAGGTGGCAGGAAAAGTTCCCGCAACAGGTGGCAGCTCCAGCGCAGATCCCCGATGTGCCTGCGCTCCCGAGGAAAGCGTAAGGGCAGGCCGGGGGCTGTCTGCCAGGGTTCGCTCCCGGTGGCGCAGGGTAACTCTGGCGCTGAGCCAGCTGTATGCCAGGGACGTGGTGGGCTTGTACCGTCGCTGCAGTGGGGTTGGCACCCGACCGAACCCGAGGCATATCTCATGCAGCTCCGCTGCCTACAGCAGTTATTATGTCGGAGACAAATCTGTCCTATTGTTCTTAATACTATTTTTCATCAGTAAGCGCTCTGGGCTTTCAGAAGTGCTTATTGACTCAGCATGGCTGGGGTTAGATCCTCAGCTGGCGTAAAGCAGTACTGGCCATTAGCTCACAGCATCACTGTGCGACTCCCAGTTAGTCTTCACCCCTCCGTCAACTGCTGCCCAGCGCTCTGGGTCAGAGGAGCTGTGTGAACCGGGGCTCGGGCTGGGCAGGAGCTTGCTGGCGCCTTCGCGGGACTTGATTTCCCGACCGCAGCACAGGGATGTCCCCCTGTGTCCTGGGGGGGGGATGGGACCATGGGGCTGGTGGCAGGGGTGTCCCCTGCGTCCCAGGGGTGACCCCAGGCCTGCCCACGGAGGCAGACGTGGCAAAGCAGCCGGAGAGCGGAGGAAGGGAGGGGGAGCGTGAGGGAGGTCGGCCTGGCTTTGCAGAGGGGCCTGGGTTGGGACTGGGTTGAAGGGCAGGCAGTGCTGAGCTCAGGTGATTAGCATAACAATCCCGGGGCTCTGCCTTCATCCTGCGGCTAAAGCCTGGTCTGCTCAATCCAATTTCCAGCCTCTGCCCTTTCTTTAGCAGGCTAATTACACCGACAGGACAGTGGAAATGACCTTCTTAAAGTGACAGTCCCCCTGTTCTATTTACCTGTCAAAACACAGGAGACTGAGCAGTGATATCATTCAAAGAAATAACGTGTTTAGGTACAATGACCAAAACTGTTGAAGTAGCAAAGCACCTCTGTGCAGCTCATAGTGGTAACGTGTGTGTCGTTTGCCAGTAGTGAAGCGCCTTTGTAAAGATCTTTCCAAGCACAGTCCAGTGAGCAGTGGGGCGATGGGGGTGTGGGCCCGTGCAAGCTTAGGGAACAATAACCGTGCAATATTACACCAATAAATGGGCAAAGAATCACCATCTCGCATAGAAACCCGTGATTGAGGGCACTGGGTTGGAAAGCTTTTGCAGTGACGGTTTCCCTCATTAGTCATCCTAGCCTCATTCTGTCTGCGTCATTCGTAGTCCCTGGCCTAGCGCAGCTATGTCTGTCCTCGTCCCGAAGGGGCTGCGTGGCTCAGGCCTAACTCGGATGTGGCCTTCAGGCCCCATGACGTTCTCAGTGCCCTGATGTCCAGCCCTACAGGAGCCACAGCCTGGGTGTCTGCTCGGGCAGCAGCCTGGTGGGGAGCACGGCCTTCCAGCAGGCTGCGGCTTCGGAGGAAAGGGCGCAGGACACTGCAGTCTGTCCGGCTTCCTGCAAGCTGCAGGCAGCCCTGAGGCTGCTGGCAAGGTGCTTCTGTTGCCATCCATGGGGTGAAGGGTAGGTGCTCCCAAAGGCCTTGCAGGAGCTTGTCCACTGGAGCAGAAAGACAATGATTTCCAAGGAGGGCCAAACGTGTTTCTATATTAGTGTTTTGACTAGTTTTGCAAAGAGCTGTGCTGTAGGTGGTCTTCATGTTATAACTCTTGAAACGGTGTCAGCAGCCACATAAGTCTGTCTCTTCATAAAGGATAACAGAAAGTAAAAGCTTGTGCCTGACCAGGAGTTTGGCACAGGACGTATCTGTTGTGATTCTGTTGAAGTTGGCAGTGGTACCTTGTTAGGGCTGCATTTTGCCTAGGGGGGCCTTCGTTTGGGTGATGTTAACGCTCTCAAGGAGGAGGCGATCCTCCAGTTACAAGAGGTGATGCCAGTCTAATTGGTTGAGCTGTTATACAGAAACTTCCTCTGGAGAGCTGAAGGGCTGGTTCTGCTCTCCCTGCGAGAGACTAAGGCTAAAAGGGAAAGGGGAGACTGTCAGTAGCAAAGAGGAAACAGTAGAGCTGAGTAGTTTCAGGGAAATAAGAGGAATTATTGACGGTGGGTAAGTACCTCTGAAGAAGTGGTTTGTTACCTTTCTGTGTATCAATATATAGAGAGACACTAACTACATTTAATCTCTGTAGACTGCATAGAATTTATATTGATGTCCTGCATGATATATATCATCCTCATGGGAGCCCATGCTGGATGGTTGGACCATGCCATTTCAGTAAACTRTGTCATCTCATCCTGGGCTTTGTAGGTCATAGTGCTGTACCTCAGTACCAGACAACACTTTTCCTGCTTGGAAAGAAGGAAATATGGTGAGCGTCTTGAGGCTGAATGTAATGAAATAGGCCAGGAATAAAATTAACTGGATAACTGATACAGATGTGTCAGTCATCCTTTGCCCCACAGCCACTGCTGATCGCTGAGAGATACCTGTTCCATCAGGCATTGAGAAGAGGTAGGAAAACAATTTTCAATTCATGGCAGTCTTAAAGAGGCCTGCTGCACACAGCAAATTTGATGCTGTGATAACTGACACTGTTTGTGACAGACAAATCTGTGGCTTGTGTAGTGAAGCAGTTCAGAAGTGCCTGCTGTCGCATACCAAAAGGCTATGGAAATGGTACTTGCTAGGAAAATGTTGTAAGAGGATCCCAACTACCAGAAGCATCTGTGAAAGGCCATAAGATAACAGCAAGAGTTTTGAGCATAACAGGGAAGATTTTTTTTTTTTCAAAGGCACAAATAACATTTGATGACCCGATTCCTTTGGAAGCTACTAGGTAGAGAAAAGAGGATTGCTGAGAAACAAGGTGGTATCAGGAAAACTGATACTCCTGCACCCAACTATAAAGATAAACTGAACATGTCTGAAGGAGAAGGAAACAATTATGGGAAAGGCTGTTACTAGAAGACTGCTGGGAGGAGGGCAAATGCAACCAGTGAGGCAAGTCTAGGATAAATATGGAGAACAATCTCGAAGGTACGACCTTGCCCATCCTTACCAGGTCAGCCCTTTCCTAGAGTCTGTTACTGGGAAGATAACCACATTGGATGGAGAATGGAGGAGTTGCTCTGTCTCTAGCATTGAGTACAGGACTGTAGCAAATGTGGTCCAATTACTTAGTTCTCTGCAGAGTGGTGGAGCTTTTTCAGGAGTTGGGGATCATGTTTAGAATTAGGCGCTATGTGATGGACTTGCAATGTGACTTCATGATGAAGAGCAGCTGATTGCTCCAAATGAGTCAGATGTCATTTGTAATGATGCACCTGGATTATCTAAAACTCATAAAATGGAAAATGAAATAAATCTGTCTGTAACATGTATGCTACCTGTAATGCAGGTGCACATAGGTGAACAGGCAAACTGAGGAGCACAAGAAACACTGCTAAGAGAAAATTGTATCTCAAGTATGATTTTTACTACGTGAGCATTTTGGGGAGACTCCTTCGCTGGAGGAATACCCTGCTGCCCGTGGGGCAGGGCTCTCGCTGGCAGTCACTGTTTGACCAGTGACAGTCGACAGTGTGGCGGAGTCACAGTGTAGACTTTGCACTTTTAACAAGCAAGGCAAGTAGTACTAGCTTTTTTCCATGTGTGGTTAAACACTTTCTGTGTAGCTGGTATTAGCCCACTGCTCACAAATGCCTTTGCCAGGTGGAGACCATGTCTGCTTTAAGCTGGAATTAAGGATCAACTGAGACTTCAGTTCCTAAGTCACTTTTAAATGGGACTTAGACTTGTATGTCAGGGAGGGATTTTGGAAAATTGGATCCTATGACATTTTCAACGGGTGAATTCACTGGAACCTTTTTTTTTCCTGCCCTGAGATACCTGAATAATGCCTGCGCATGTGAGAGCTACCCCACAGACATGGCTGTGTCAGCAGAGAATCTGGTGTTTCTCTTCTGATTTCACACCACACTAAGTGACTCAGACCCAACAGTCCCTTGAAAAGAGTGGCCACCGTGAAAATCCTGTGCTCAGCATCCCACACTGTCCTCTAACAAAAGTCAGAGACCTCCCATTTGATTCCATGTAGTAATTAGCTGCAGTGCCCCAGTTTTGGGAGAGATTAATCCCATGGCTAAGTCTAGAATCAGAGATCATGCATTCTAATTTTGTTATCAAGAATCACAGTAAAAAAGTTCTTCTTGCAAAGAATATCTGCTGTGTATGGCTTAATAGAGGATAAATTGCTTAAAAATACAGGAGCAGTATTCTTCCGTCAGGAACTCTGTAAAAGAAAACACATTGGAGTTAGTGTTTGTTGACAGTGTGTTTGATATGTTGTTCACTCACATATCTAAATTCCAAATGTAATAGTAGTAAATAGTAAAACAACGTTAATTCATTCTCCCATGATGTACTGAACTGCTGAAAATCATTATACATTTGTGAGACGTGTGCCCCCATCACCCCGTGGCAGTTGTCTGTCGAAGCCCGGCTTGCAGGTACCTACGGTGTCTTTCATAAACTAGTGAGCGCGCTGTATCTCCCACAAAGCTACCTGAAATCTCTGTAGCTCCTGAGCGCTTAGTAACCAAGCCTCTGTCTAAAATGTGCTGCGTGTCTGGCGAAACGAGCAGCAGCTCTTACGAGGTCCTTCCAACCGGGTTGTTTCTCTCACCGCTGTCATTCCCCATGCGCACAYACCCCCATGCCCTTCCCAGGATTTTCTTCCTCCCATGTGGTCCTTCCATGTGGTGACTATGGTATTTTGGAGYGCAGGCTCATGGAGCCAGGTTAGAGAATCTCCAAGGGAAGTTTTAAAAGTGTTCAATAAAAGAAGGAATGCAGCAAGAAAAGAAAGCCCTGACTCAAATAGCATTATTCTCTGTCCTTCATCCCTTTGAGGTTCTCCTGCCTTCCCTGTCTGTGTGTGACCTCCTTCTCTCCCAACCAGCCGTCTTTCTTTTTTCAGTCTTCCTCCTGCCCCTCACCCTCCGTGTCCATTGATCTCCCTTTAGGCTTTATTAGTGATCTCCCCCTCCCACCCTTTCTCTCCCTCAGTTTTTCTGATTCTCTAACATAAGACAATTGAATGAGGCCAGACTCCTAAGCCTTAGCTGGGGGTGTGGGGTGAGAGGGAAGAGGCGTTAAGATTTAATGATATTGCCTCTTTAAGGAATCCCTAATTCCTAACACCCATCTCCTCCCCCACCTGAGAACCAATTAAAACTCAATGAATTCAAGTGGAGGCTTTTGTGCATCACATGTGCTTGACTAACAAAGACTTCTCCATGCTGGAATAAAAGCTGCTATTCAGCAGCCAGTTTGTTCTAATTCAAATCACTTCCACTCCAGCATCCTCTGCCTCCTCGGTCCTCRGCGTTCCCAGGCCTGCCCGCCCTGCCCAGCGCCGTGCTCCACCTCGCCAGGGCCACCTCGCTCCTGGGCTGCTGCACTCCACCTCTCCAGGGCCACCTTGCTCTCCGGAGCTGAGAGCGGGAGGCGATCTCCGTGAGGTTAACACAGAGCCCATGACGTTTATGGTCCTACCTTTGGGCAGTCTGCTGGGCTGCAGGGTGACCTYGCATGTGGAGGTCCAGGAGCTCCAGCCTTGGTGACTGTCTCCCATGGGGGCTCCCATCGGCCTTTGGGAAACACCTCGCCTGTGCGGAGTCCTCAGTGTGGAAGCAGAAAACTACCTTGTGTACAGGCAGAGTCTGACCTTCCTTGAAACCTGCAAAAAGCCTCTCCTTTCTTCTGCTATAGGGGTTACGCAGATGTGGGGGTGCCTGAAGTAGAAGGGGAATCACAAAACACACAAAATCTAGGCGAGTTTAAATAGTTTGCGCTTGCACTTTCAGCAGCCTCAGTGTATAAATTACATTACCTGGAAACTTGAGGATTACTTCTGCCCTCTGCCAAGCTTTCAAAATAAAAAAAGGTCTTGAACGAGGTAGTGTGTTTGGGAGAAAAATATATTTCGTGCTATTAACTGAGGTCACAGACTTAAAAACCTCACTGCAATATTTTGCAGCTACAGATCTGTCTTTTGGGTGATTTGTGTAGGGAGGCAATTCCCTGTCCAGATGTTGGTCAGAAGATCTTCCCAGTGTACAACACTATCTGCTCAGAGCTTCTGTCTGTCCTTTACTGATCACAGTGTTACCTGAGCTGCTCACAAAGCTGTACAAAGTACATAACCGGGCTCTCTTCCCTCTGTTCCCCTAGTCTCCTATTGGCAGAGATGTTTTGGGGTTGTTTTTTTTTTTTTGCTCTTGTGAGAAATCTCTGGGAGAAGCAGGTTGCATGTTTCACTCCAAAGGCAACAAGGTTTGTCCTCCCTCTAATCTCTCCGGAGAGCGAGCTGCAGTGTTGTGGGCCAGCTGCCAAGAAAACTGTCTGCTCTGCTCCGGAGCTGCGCTCTGGTACACGGTGCTTCCTTTGGCCCTGGAAAATGAGGCTCTCTTGGGGAGTCAGGAAAAAGGGGTCTCTTGGGTAGCTGGGACCTGTCCCACAAAGAGCTCTGAAGTTAAGATGAGCTCTTTGAAGCTGTTTGGATATTCACAGAGGAACCAATGGTGAGGGGAGAGTTGGGGGTTTACGTGTAGTTAGTGACCTGTGTTGTTTGACAACTGGGGTATTGCGTTGTGAACTCATTCGAAAGTCTGTAGGGCTGGTTGTTCGCTTTCTGCTACAGTGCCTTGAAGCTGTCAAGCATGGCAGGGAATGAGAATTAATGCAAATCAGACAGGGCACGTCGCAGTCTTCTAGTCAACTTTTATGAAAGAGAGATTTGAACTAACGTCACTGTTTGAACATCCCTTAACAGTGCTATTTCTCACTAGAGCAATGGTCTCTCTCACATCTGATTACTAATCCCGACTGTTGCGGGCAAGTAGAGCTGAAGATGTTTTGGTGCTCCCAAAGAGTTTGTTCAGTCCTATGCCTGTCTTATTCATGTCTTTGYAGATCTGGACATTGAACACTCCTTTACCGTCAAAAGACTTCTACTTTTTAGTAAATAATTGGTACAAATTTTTCATCTGGCTTTTTTGTAAGTGCAAGTTGGCCCCCTGTCACAGTGATGTGCATAGGTGAAAACATTTGTGCTCTGGGTAAGTACGCACAGCGGAGTTTTCTTTGGCAAATTCAGTCCTATGTCTACATAAATGCAAAAGAGTAGGGGCTCTAAAAACATGCAAAACACACTGGGCTCTCAGAGACTAACCCACAAACTGTAAAGAACAGTTCTTTCAGTGACAAGTTAATTTTGGGCAATGTTATGCGATATCATGGGGACATTGATTTCACAGTATAGTCTGTGTCCATGCATTCGATGAGGGGGAAGAAGATAGGATCTGAATTTGTTGGATTGAAAAAATACTTCATTTGCTGTGAGTTAGAGAATGGTGATTATTCAAAGGAAGTTAAAAAGTATTTTCCTTTACAGCTTTTAGGTTATTTTCTATGGCATGTTCTGTCTAAAGATCTCAAAACTGTCTTTGAGGTAGGGAAAAAGATCCCATTTTTCAAGTAAAAAAGAGAGTTTCTTGCCCCAAATCACTCAGCCAGTCGGTAAGAAGAGGTAAGAGCACCAACACCTCCTGAGCTTTACGTACCTGATCAGTCCTCTTTCTCAAGTCCTCCTGCAAAGCCTCTCATCTGTGTTGTAAACTCTCCAAGGCAGGAGGGCTGACAACTGCGTTGCGCCTGCTCAGGGTTTGGCACAGCATAGTTGGTCGCTAGATGTTTTTGTAATAAACATGCTTAATTGATGGGAACAGAAGATCTGAACTCTTGAGCTCGTGTGGCTTGGTGGGCAGAACAAACCCTTCTTTAGTGATGCAGCTGAGCGCTCCTTTTATTGAACACGCTGACCTTCGTCTCTGGGGCTCTGCACTTCATTCCTGTTTCTCGTTAGTGAAATGAGTTTGATGGTCTCAGACCCTTCCTTGCTAGTAAATGGTTTCTACTTCAAAACAAAGTGCAGTTAGTTTGGCGGGAGAGTTCCAGGTCTGACCTAAAACTAAATTACAGCTGACCCTGAGACAGCGAGGCCCCTCCAGGTCAGGGACAAGGGCATTGTCAGGACACCGGGAGCTTGCACTGTAATTAGCAGCAAAGGTATCAAATACCTCTGTTTCTAGCATTCCTGTCCTTAAAGCAACACAAGCATAAAATCCAAAAATTTCTCCTATTGCAGTCCCGCTGAAAAAGTGGAAAGTAAGACTGAACAAACTTGTATTGATTTGCTTTTTCTCTGTTCTGCAGTAAACCCCTCCCCATCTTAAATTGACTCCCACAATCCCTTATTCCCCCAGCATCTGGGAATGAATTTACCAGACATTGCACTGCTTTCAGGGCTCCAGAATGACCAACGAACCTGAGCACGTTTTGTCTGACTAGCAGGAGTGTGTAAGAGGAGCTTTCCCACTTCAAAAATTTGCTTGGCTTCAGAGCTGCTTTCCCAGCAAACATGCCTTCTCTCCCCAGGTTTCTTCAAACACCAGGGAGGCTTTTTTAGATTCACCCTACAAAATGTGATTTGTTTTAAATACATTTTACAAGATATCACAGGAACCTGATAACTTCCTAGGTTTGAAAAATATTTGAACTAGCTTTCTTGGCTTCTAGCAGAGGCCACTGAACAGAGGACAGGGTGGGTTTGCAGCTGAAACCCAGTGAGGGTGTAGATTTCCCTGAGCATTATGCGTTTGAGCTAGTCACCTAGGCCAGTACGTACAAAGAAATACTGATCTTGGGCACACCCCTTGAGACACCACACACTTGTTTTGCAGAATTGCTGTGTATCCAGGGCCTCCACAGGCCTTATTTGGAAATAGGAACATTTACTGCATCTCCAAGTTTTCAACACAAATGCTCAAAATCAATTGGAAGTTTTGAAAAATGGGGCCTTTACTGCATCACTCTTTCCATCTGTCACAAGTGGGCAGCTTCCAAACCCCGAGGGTGTTAGTGAAGCAGAGAACTTGGTGATCCCCAGAGGCGAAATGCTGGAGCAGAGCAGGACATACTAAACAAGGCTTCCAAAAACACCCGTGTAATCAGATTACAAGTCCAGTGAGTCAGGATGCCGCAAGCCTGAGTATGATCCCACTRTCTCCAGTGTAACTCATGAGAGTCTGCTCTTCCGATGGCCCTAGAGCTGCGCCTGGCACTCCTGCAAACAGGAGAGCCCAGTCGTACGGTTCAGTCTGGAATGTGGCAGGTAGATGGAACTAAAAGTTTAAATTACAAACATTTAATCTGATTAAATTTTTCTAGGAGTCGAAAGATTTATGATATTAAAATTCCACATTTTGATACCTGTATCTTGACAGAAACTTTGAATTGTAGATGTTACCATTTCATTCCTATTTTTAGGAAAGGTATGGTTCCAATATATATTGTGCTCTGCCACTGGGAGAGAGTTTCCATCTGCCCCTCTGCATCCCACCATTTTTGGCAGAGTGTCTCCACTTTGCTTACGTACCAGCTTTGTGCTGAAGAATGTCCTGGACAGCTACTTCGGAGGGAGCTAGTCGCTTGCTATTGTGGTGCTTTGGCCACTGGCCAGCTAGGAGCTTTGAGGAATACTGCTTGTGAATCCTTTCTTGCTCCTGGTGGGAAAAGAGTCAATGACTCCGTTTACTTCAGCTGTCGGATTGTGTGGGCACGTAGTAGGTGGGAAAGTTCTGTCCAGGACAAAAAAAGTGGAATAAGGACCCTAATGTAGCAAAATCAGCCTTGAAGGAAATCCAGAACAGGCAAGGCGTGAAAAGATAAATGCTTAGAGGCTATGAAAAGTGAGTGGAAGATACAAGGGCAAGAACAGACAAGTAGGAGAAGGAGCAAAATATTTCCCACTAGATTATGAGCAGTGCAGAATCGGAACATGTCTACAATTAGAGGTCAGCTCCCTGGGTCTGTGGGCAGAGGGGAATCACTGTGGCTTGGGACCAAAGAATAGGTTTTCAACCTTTTTAAGTTCTAAACTCAACATACTTAAAGGCTGGTTTAGGTTGTCACAACTAGAGTCCTTAGCAACAATCCACTCATTTCGCATGCCCTAGCCTGAAAGGATCAGGAACTGTAAGCCTGAGTGAAGCTGGTGTGCATTAAGCAGTGTGTCAAGCCCCCGGAAAAGAAAAACAAGAAAATCCAAYGTCCTTCTCCAGGGGATATCGTTCCTGGCCCCAGAGCATCTGTTCCAGGTGCTCTGCTGTGGGAAGGCAGGAATTGTTCTTCTACGTACATCACCTATTAGGTGAGTTTGTGCCGTGCTTGGTAAGACGATCATTGAATATTCTTCAACAGCAAATAGAAGAACTACCAGAGATGACTACAAATGCACCGGGCTCCCTGCAGCCTCTCTCTTTGGCCTCCCTTCCCCCATCCAGGAGGGAGGAGGCTCGGGCAGGGAGTTACACGCACAAAGCAGCTAAGCTGCTCCTGCAGCCTGAAGAGGGAAGCTTTGCCTGGGAAGACACTGGTGTCTGTCTTGATTAGGATGTGATGCCTGATGTAAGTCATGTGACAAGTACAAACAAAATACCTTGGCAAAACCTTGAGGAACCAGGACAGCCTGAGCTGCTTAAGGAGATTTACAGCATGTATTTCTGTCCTGTGCACTTGCCTTGGTCTGAACCTTTCCTGTCTCAGGAGCTCCAGCACACACCTTGGATTTTAAAGATGCTCTTTTCTGTTCATTCCCCAAATGATCTGTAGACCCTCTCAATTTTGTTAAGTTTAACAGTTAAGCCCCAGTGGCTTTACACCATCACAGTACCAGGATGCTATAAAGTTGTCTTCTGGGAAGTGCTGTTGGGATTTGTGGAGCAAAGGTCCCGTCAGTTTAGATTAGAAAATAATCTTGAAGAAATGGGAGAGTTAAAGGCCAGTGCGAGTGTTACAGCAGAGTTAGGAAGTTGCCTATGTCCTGAAAGAGAGGGGAGGAAGAAACAGCTTCTGCTCCCTCAGCTCCTGTTTATGTGTTGGGCCAAAAGTTACCCGTTTACTGCTGTCCATGCCTTTTCCTTCTGGAAGCTGCTCAGAGGCAGTGCCGGCACCCAAATGCTGAGCCTCCACCAAGCATCTCAGCAGAGGAATTGGTCCTCCTTCTCCTGAGCCCTCTTCTCCCCTTCTTCCCCATTCCCTTAGACTCGGCTACCTTTACAGTGGATTTTAGAGGTCTTTGACATGGTGCTGACTTCAGCCCCAGATGAATAATTCACATGTGCGTCAGACCTGCAGAGGACACACAGATCAACTGATAGTGCAGCGTCACTGGGCTCTGCCTGAGAGAAGCCGTTCCTGGAGGCCAGCAGCCGGGCTGCCAGGCACCCAGCGGTGCCACTGCCAAAATCCCCAAAAGCTGGCTCCTCAGTGTTTTTCACTAGGCCTTAGGATTTTACTTTATAATACAGAAACCCCTTTTGTTGAAGATGTCTTGCAGCCATTGGGCTGGCAGATGCTCTCAAACCTGACCCAGACCTTATCTTAACACTCTTTATCCAACCTGCTCCCAGATCTTTTCTTCAGTCCTGGCAGTGTTTGATGCAGCCCAGCCCCATGCTGCACCATTCCTTGCCCTGACACATCCCTGTGGACCACAGCCTATAAAGGTCTCCATTTTATTCCTAGCTTCTTCTCTAGCCTCTGTCTATGTTTTCCACACTCTGGAACTCCTCTTTCCATTAGACAAGCTCTCAGTTTTGCCTTCTTTACTCCAAACTCTTTCTGTCCTTTCACCTAACAAGATGAAGAATTTGTAGAAGCCGAAGATCAAAAGGTCACCTCTGAAATAATCAAGGACAAAATACAACCTAATCACCAAAGAGATGTTTGCCTAATTTCTTCTTAAAAACCTTCATGGATGGGAATTCCTCAGCCTTCCTGGCCAACCTCTTCCATCTTAAGCTGTCCTCATAGTTGCTAATTTTTTTCTAATATCTAATCTTAATCTCCTTCTCCGCAAGCTGAGCCAATTCTCCTATCCCCTATGAGCACAAGGAACAGTTTAATCCATGTCCTCTTTGAAACAGTCTAGCACATTTGGTGAATTTCTGTTGCATCCTTCCTCATCTTCTCTTTTCTGTGATAGTGGGGAAATGGCTCCCTCCATATCATCCCACTCTGAGCTCTGATCTTCCTGGTGAAGAAGGGAAGAGCAGGAAGCAACACTCCACTTCCAGTGTGGGGAAGAGCCTGCTAACAGAGGGCTGATGATCAGGAAAGGTTCCTTTCACACAGATTGCTGGAATGAGGACCTGGGAGAGGTTAGGTAGGAGCAAAGACAGAGTAGGACACAGACTGATGAAAGTCTTCAACAAGGGGTAATTAGGAGGTTAGGGGGAAGGTGGAGTTCAGACCACCTTTGAGGAGAGAAGTCCCATTTTTCACTTCTGCTGTTGTTTTCTATCCCGTATATGCAATCTTTGGAGCGTTTGCTTCATTGAGAAGGAAGATGAAGGGGAAGTGAAGATGCCTTCAGCTCACCCCTGGAGAGGGGAACTCTTGCAGCACGCCGCGCAGAGCCAGCTCCTGCAAGGCCCAGGCTGGGCACTGACGGGCTCTGGGCCACGGTGCACCCCATGCCTCGGCACACTCTGGGCACAGAGCAGCTCGCGTGGGACTGGCTGCATGGGACATGCTTCTTCCCATGTTTGCTCATGGAGACCAGATGCCACATAATAATTCCTAGGGCGCTCTGATTTTTCCCATAGCTATCATCTCTAGGACAGTAAGTGGAAGCTTGCAATCTCTTCCTACTGTCCTCCAGAGACCCTTTTTTCCCCCTTTTCTGCTGAATCCCTATTTGCTATGTTAAAATTTCTTTTTTTTTCTAGAGATCCAAATGATAGTTTGCTTTTATTTTCCATCCCATGCAGACCTCTTTCCCTTTTTTGAGGAGACTCCAGTCTCTTTTCCTGTTTTGGGGTAATCAGGGTGTTTTCCTTTCTCCCTCCTTTCTTTCAGTTATCACAGGTCTCTGTATTTACTCTTCATACTCCAATTTCTTTGGCTCTTTATTCACCCACCCCTATCTGAAACCTTTCTCCTCTCTTTTCCTGTCTTTCATGCAGCCCTGTTCCTGTCCTGTACTCTTTCCCACCCTGTTCTTAGGTGCTCCTCACCATGTAGCCTATTTTCCAATCATGAATCTTACTTAACGGGTTTCTTACATTAGCAAAGAAATCCTTGATGTGCTTTTGCAGCTATTCCTCTTTTATTATTACTGACTCTGTGCCTCTTCCCCCCAACCTGAGTCAACTTTAAATAATTCACATTCTCTAGATATTATATCCCCCTTCCAGACACACACACGTACCTGGAGGTTCACAGCCTTTAGCCATTCAGTCAGGGTGGATATTCTCCCTCTTTCTACCTAACTGCCTGCCTCAAGCCAGTTCCCGCCACGCAGGAGGACGGCTGAGCGCTTTCCGTTGAGGCAGACACCAGTTGCTGCCTCGCGCGCTGGCCAGCGGGGAGTTTTTACCATCAGCCTCTCCAGAGGGTGAGCATCATTTCCAAAGCATGCGTGAGCATAACTGGAAGCCACTGCCGACAGACTGGCATTGCCCCCAGGCTGCCTAGAGAGCTGCAGTTAATATCTTCCAGGTTTGCGTGTTCAGTATCGTAACGCAAATATTACAAAAATTATTTGGATTCCAATTCCAGTTTGTTTATTAACCAGCCAAACTAAATGAAAAGCAAACCTTCTCCTAGTACCCGTTTGCCAAAACCTCCTGGCTCCTGGATAGAGAAGGGTCTCCAAGACACAATCTCTCCCTGAGCCTTATGTGATGAGGGAGGAAAAGAGACCGCTGCCACCCTGCCCCTCCCCTAACCTCCGTTTATTGGAACCTCCCTCCCGTCATGAATAACTCCAGTGTCTGCCCCGGTGCTGGGCAGAGCTTTGCCAGTCATGGTCCTCTGCAGGAAATGGACATGATTTTGATAGTGTCACTCTACCACACACAAGACGCTGAATAGCTGCAAGAAAACTGAGCAGTTTTGTTAATCTCGCTGGTGTTTGGCAACCTCTCAGCAGCAGCCACAGAGGCACTACAGCTGTCTGTCTGCAGACCCAGCAATACAATGCTGCATTATTTTATATTCAGCAGATCATCTTTCCAATCATAAGGCCTGGAATGTTTTATATATTTACTTCTCCATGAGGAAAGCTTCCCACTGTCACTAATCAACAGATTTTTCAAGACCCGCTGTCTTGTGTGTTATAAAGATAAACGCACTGATATTTACAAAGCGCTTTGGGGTCCTAAAGTGGAAATACAAAATATTGCATGTATATTTTGGAAAGGGCCTTGGAATAAATAGTGTCATTCCCAATGATGCAAGTCCAACCACATCCTCCATCCAAATCCTCCTGAAGACTCACTTTTTTCCTCCGAGGTTCACAAATGTTAACTCAAATCGATCCTGTTCTCCCTTCTCCAGTATAATTTTGGTGGAGAAAAAGAGAATGAAATAATAAGCAAAATGCAAAATAGATACATGAAGTATTTAACATTGTGTCCTTCAGAATAGTCTACTTTGTCTCATAAATAATACGCATTTAAAATTATAAAAATGCACTGGTAGTAAACCAAAAGATGTTATCACTTAGTGTGTCCAACACATCTCTCTCTTCTTCATTCTTGTGCCTAATTAGCACTACTGCTATGCCCCGGATGGGCAATCATGGAGCAAGGAAGCCTGGTGCGTTTGGGCCGTGCAGTGGGCAGCACTCGTAGCTGCCTAGCAGCCCAGCGTTGTCCCGATTTCGCAGGACGTAGCAGGGAGGTGGCCGAGATACGGCCTCGGCACTGCTGCTTCCGCTGCTGCCAGCTGCGGTGCCACCTCTGCGGGTCATTATTTATATTTCTCTTCTCTCTCAGTCCAGCTCTGTCTCAAGACACCTCCACCCAAAGCAGTGACTTCAGCCCTGTGGAATGACCACAGAGAAGCAGCTCAGCCTGGAGAAACACGACCCAGCCCGGAGCCAGCGAGAGCCTGGGCTGCCCAGCACCTCGGCTCGATGCCACCTAGCCAAATTCCCGGGGGTGGCTCCCAGGTCTTTAGTTTTGAGTGCATTGCTGTGCCCAGGTACAGGGCTGGGCATTGTGGGGGTGTCACTGACCCAGCTTGGGGAGTGGACCTGGCGAACCTGGCGGTTCAGCAGAGCTGAGAGACAGAAGGTGAATTTAACTCGTAGCTGCAGCCACGGGTGCAGTCAGGATGAGGCCACATAACAAAAGATCGACTCTGCCCAGCTGCTGCAACACGGTACCAAACCGAAGGGGCTTGGTTCCTCTCCAGGGTGGAGATAAGGTGCATCAGGGAGCAGGAGAGCAGGGAACACATGGAGAAATTGTCATGAAAGAAGGGGAAGAGAGGTCCAAGGAGGATGGCAGCGCCCTGACAGCCCTTTGGCACCTCTGTAGGCAATAAGAGAAGGTGTGGGGGGAGGCTCATGCTGGAAAACGGGGAGATAGAGGCACATGGGCAACACCTGGCTTCTTCAGAACTGAGCAGTGCCATGGCGCGTGCCCAGGGAAGCCCAGCAGCTTGGTGCGCTGCAATACCTCCTGCAACAAGGGGCTCACAGCGGCTGTTGCTGGGGTTCAGTGCGCTGCTGGGTTCTGCCGTGCTACAAACGCACACCAGGGCCCTTGCTCAGAGCGGCACACGTGCAGTCAGGGCAAAGAGGCCGAAACTCTCCTGTGAGGCTAGATTTGCAGTGACACCAGCATTTTGTGTCTTCCCAGCTAAGCTCCAGTCACACATGCCAGGCTGCCCAAGAGGCGAGGCGAGGCAGCGAGTGCACAGACCTGCTTTAAAAGCTGTCAGCATGTGGATGAAGTTGTGCAACAGCGAGGAGAGCCTGCAACTTGGAGCAAGTCGGTTTGTTAATTCGTACGAGCGGGAGGCTGCCGGTGACTCGGGCCGGTCTCAGCAGCCCCTGATGGAGAAGGCAGCAGGCTGGGTCCAGCGTACCTGCCGCCCCGGCAGCGCCCAGCGGCACCGGGGCTCCCGGGGCCCGGGGGAGGACGCAGCCCCGCGGTGCCGAGCCCGGCAGCCGTGCCCCGCTGCCCCGCGGGGGCCCCTCAGGCTGCGAGGGGAGGGGGCTCCGCGGAGGACCCCGAGGGCAGGCTCGGGGCTCCCTCGGTGCYCGGGGAGCCGGTCCCGGAGCCGAGCAGGGGGGCGCGGGGCCGGGGCAGCCCGGAGCCGCCGGCGCGCTCGGCTCCGCTCCCGCTCGGCTCCGCTCGACCCGACCCGCCCGGCGCCGCC
>NW_020450530.1:1772455-1786983 GCF_003343035.1 Apteryx rowi
GGGCTGGGCCGGGCCGGGCCGGGCCGGGCCGGGCACCCACGGTGCGCTCTGCTTGCAGAGGGCCTGCGGGAGTACTTCGGGCAGTTCGGCGAGGTGAAGGAGTGCCTGGTGATGCGGGACCCGCTGACAAAGAGATCCAGGTGAGGAGGCCGCGCCGGCTCCTCCCTTCGCCCCCGCCGCAGCCCGGCCGCCACTTTAACCAACTTTCTTTCTTCTCTCCGCATCCCCCCTCTCCTGCCCGGCCTGCGGGGCTCAGGGGCTTCGGGTTCGTCACCTTCATGGACCAGGCTGGCGTCGACAAGGTTCTGGCCCAATCCAGACATGAACTGGACTCCAAGACGGTGAGATGACTTCTCTCATCTCCGGGGTGCATTGGCCGGCGGAGCGGCCGTGCTCAGAGCAGCTATCGAGTGTGGTGTTTGATTTCCAGTTAGAGGTTGTAAACTATTGATTACCGATAAAGATTGATCGGCCCGTTCTCCACCCCACTTATCAGCTGGTAAAGTAGCTGTTGTCTCAGCTCGGGGTTTGGTATCGATCAGTGACCAAATGTCCGGATATTGATTTGTGGATCCCTGGTTATGGTTTTCATCCTGCCCATTGATCGCGAGGCCCCTTTGAGAAGTGACCGTGGCACTCCATGAGGTGGGGACAACTGAGTACGTTTGGGGCGAGGATTTACCCCGGGAAACGAAGGCACGTGTGACGGGGGAGAGGGGAGACGCCACCTGGCCCCCCCGTGTGTGCTCGGCCTTTCCGGTGAGCACTGCTCCTTCCCCGGAGGTGCTCATCCCTCCTGACACCGCTCGCTCCTTGCAAAATCCAAGGCCCTGTTTTCTCCAGCCGTAGCTGCTGCTTCTCYGGGTCTGTGTTTGCCCCTCGGTAGAGAGCGTTTGTTCCTTGTGTCCTTGTACTTTCTCGCGGTTTCCCCAGACGAAGTTTTTGTAACGGTCGTGAAGGTTCAGGACTTTATTGTCTCCCAGCGTGGCCGGTGCCCGCCCATGCGGGCCACCGACCGCCTTTCGAAACATCAGCTGCGGCTCCAGCCCTCGCTGCGCAAGTGGAAGCTGTTCAGGAGCCCTTGGGAGGACTCGCGGGCAGATTTTGGGAGCTCCCCGGGTCTGTGGTGTATCGTACCCGCTGCTGCATTGCAAATCGGTGGCACGGGGGAGACGTGTAGGCTGTTTTGGGGGGTGGGGGTTAGATGCCTGAGTGGGAGGTCCTTTCTCTCTAGTTTTAGTGACTTGCCTTCTCTCGAATTCCTCTTTCTTATTGCTGCCCTGGGGGTGAAGGTGAGGGTAGGGATGGGGGGAGCGGTGGGGGCTAGGAAGAGGTGACATGATGAAGGAAGAAGTTGCAGCTCTAAGCATGGACTAACGAGGAGTCCAAATGTGTAACTTGAATTCCCGTGCGGTAGCTCAGACATCCTCCTCTTTATCTGAGCAGAATGGAGAGGGCGGGAGAGCGAGACCCCCTTTCTTAAGGTTTACGGCGTGAGTTGCAGCGAGATTTATGTCTGTTCCTGTTTAACTGCATGGATCGCTCCCTTTGATGTGTACAGGTCCTTCCTCCCCATGGGAACTCCTGGTTAAACCTATCCCAGCCTTCCTCGCTGAGGGTGGATTCCCAGGACTCTTAAACCTCATTCTTTCGTGAGGGATGTAAAGTGAGTTTTGCTCTGGGGGAGGGTTATGATGCAGTGTTTTGTGGAGGGCCCAGGGTTTTCGTTTTTCTCTCTCTTTTTTTAATAGCCTGTGTAAATGCGGTGTCTGATCAGCTAGTCCCATCATGAGTCTGTGGACTGGCACAGACCCCTCATGAAAAGGCAAGTGGTGGGGGTCTGTAGCAGTAGAGATCCCGAAGCGTTGTGGGGATGGGAGTGAGGTGAAATCCCCAGTCTCCGTTTTTCCGTCCGAACGGCCGCTGCTGCTTGCCTGGAGCCCCTCTGCAGCCCGTGGTGTGGGCCGCACGGGAGGGGAGGGAAGGGAAGGGGCAGCTGGGGAAGCCGCTGCAGGAGAACACAAGGGCCTCGTGGCGGAGGCGCGTGAGGACTGGCCGGCCATTGCAATTCCCTGCCTCATCTGCTCTGTGCAGCAGGTCGGGGCGGCAAAGGCAGCGGCGGCAGTTTCGCCAGAGCCCTCCCTTTGTTAGGAACTTCCATCCTTCCCCGCTCCTTTCTGTATTTTGTTTTGCTCCRTTTTAAACTGGGTCAAACGTTTTGGGGTATGTCGCCCGGTAACTGCCGGGTGAGAGATGGGTGGTGGTGTGCTGCAGGCAGCCTTCGTGCGCCTGCTTAGCCGGGGGCCTCTGCTGTGAGTCACGGGTTAAATGGCACAAACTCATCTCAGTTCTAATTTAGGCTTTCGTAAAACTTTGCAGGAAAGGGCCGGTGGCYTGGAAGGATAGCCGTCTCCCTCGGCTGGGTGTCTCCTGCTAAACAGCACTTGGTAGACGGTGTCTGCCCAACTTGTTGCTCCATTGTTTTCCAGTTCTTCCTATCCTAGCGAGTGTTGTTGGCCTGATTCTCTGGGGAAACCTTGTGCTTTTCAGACTTCTCTTTGTTTGTAAGCTAGATAGTGGCAGCCTACGGGGTTATTTATGGAAATGCTTGATATGAGAATTGGCTCTGCAGTCTCAAGGTAAAAGATTTGCGTGACTTTGTAAGGCTGCAGCTGGCCGCTGCCTTGAGCTGCTGCTTTCTGTGCTGGGGAAGAGCAGTCCTGGAGATGCTTGGCTGGCGTATTGTTTCTTTGTTGCTGTTGCCGAGTTTTTGTCGGGTTTGTCTTTGGTGGTGGAGAGAGTGATGTGAACCTCCGAGCGCGGCGCTGGCTAAGGGACCGGAGCTCGCCGTGGAGGTGTGATGAATGAGCAAACCAAGTCGAAGTATCACCAAGGTGGTTTTTGAGGTCTCACGGGTCCTTCCCTGCCCTCCCCCCGCTCTCGGGTGGCGAGGGCACTGATACCAGCCAGGTTAATGTACGAGTTATGCGATCTTCGCTGTTAAACATTGCTAGGTGGCCTGAAGAGCGTTACCGAGGAGCCTGAGCCAGGCTGCCGGTACACCTGCGACGTCAGAGGGATTCCTTGTCCCGAAAGCCTTGCGGGGCAAAATGAGAGCGATTCCTGCTTAAGTGGCTTCCACTCGCTGCAGTCCAATACTGGCTTTTTGTTTTCGGATACAATCTGAGCAGTTCTGAATGCTTTTACCCTTAGCAGATTTATATCTAGCTTTGTAAAAAGGATCCATTACGTCAGCGGGTGACACTGAAACACAACTCCTCCACAGCTATTTGTTTTAATGCCAGAAACGAGGGAATAAGGTACCGGTACTTTTGCTTTAATTAGAAAGACTCCAACAACCGAGGAGCAGTCCAGCTTAGTAACTCGAGTCCGGTGCTGAAGTCGCTCCCCTCGGCGCGTTCCCAGGGCTGCCCCGTCGCTCGCTCGGCCGGGCCTCGCTCCACCTGCAACAAAGGCTGCTTGTGCAGAAGAATTTGCGAAATGACTGCCTGCTCCCTCCAGCCAGGAGGACGCGTTATCTCTGCCCAGTTGATCACACTCAGGCTAATGAGAAAATGAGGCTGAGCTTAGCATTGCCGAGTATGAAAGCATCTTCTTGGCAGGAGCTGAATGACACTGGCTGAGAACTAAAAGACAGTAGATTATTGTTTTTGCTTATTATCTGCCATCAGCCTCCTGGTCTCCTGCCGTCCCCTGTCCTCAGTATTYGCTGTGGGTTTCTGCACTAGCCAGGAAGCTGGAGGGGGGTGTGTGCGTGCGTGTGTGTGTGTGCGTGTGCGCGCACGCGGGGAGGGGAGGGGCGGCTCGGATGCCCTGGGGAGGCACCCAGGGGGTACGCTAATCCGCCTGCGCCCGGGGCTTGTGCAGGGAGGTTTATTTTTGAGTTTATTTGTGCTCTTCACTTTTGCCTCTGTTTACTTACGTGCCGGGTTTATTTATGTAGTAGGCTGTGAGTCAGGACGGAGGTGGGGAAGGCGGGGGGGGAGCTGGTGGAAGGGCCGGGGGAGGCCGAGCTCTGGGTCGAAATGTCAAGCGAAAGGACGCAGGACAGGAGGGTGGCCGGGCTGGAAGGCGGAACAATGGCTGCGAGCGGAGCCGGAGCGATGCCGCTTCCTCAGGGCTGCTCGAGCTGCCGGGCCGATGGGCCGACACCAGGCTGCTCTCCTGGCCGTGGCCTTCCCGAGCGTGGGGATGAGCCAGACCTGCCTTCAACACAGGTCTCCTTAAGCTGATTTGTAGGTCTGGATCATCGCTGGTGTGATGTAACTTTACAAGAGTTGCTGTAAAAATAGGCTGTAAAGAATGAAGTGGTGGCTGAGGAGGAGCAGAGGCTTTCACGGGTGTTTGGCTTTCAGCTGCGTTAGTTTTTTCCCAGCTTTTGTGGCGGTGGTGAGGCTAATGCAGGCACGCACTCATCTCTGCTGACCCCAGCAGAACGGGCGGCACCTGGATGGGAGTGCAAGACGCGGCAGCTCCGGGGCACGGCAGGTTTTCAGAGCGGCCGCGCAGGCAGCGGCACAATGGAGGGCTCAGCCCGCACAGGGGAGGCATCGCTTCATTGTGTGCGGCGCAGCGGGCAGGAGGGGGAGAGCGCGCTGCCTTCCGGCCAGAGCCCGCACTGGCCTGCAGCGTTTTGGGCTTTGGACTCCTCTGTTTAATTTGCACCTTCCTGTCTGCTCTTTTATTTCTTTATCCTGTGTTTTGTGGGATGAAGTGCTTGGCTTTTTGTGTGCTGCCTCTTTTCTGTCCTATCATTCACCAGGTGAGCTCTGTGCTGGCAGGCAGAGCGAAGGGGGAGAGCAAAAGGGCAAAAGAAAGCACTTTTAATATGACGCTGTTGGTGCAGGGCACCCAGGGGCAGGCCGAGTGGGAGGGTGCAACCGCGCCGGTTAATCCCAGCATGTGATGGGCTCTCGGGTGGCGTCTGGCCACTGCTCAGCCGGAGCCAGACCGCTGCATGCTGGGACTTGTAGTCTCGCGGGTTGCACCTTGCGGGCAGGAATGCTGGCTGCAGCCTGCGGGTGGATTCTCTGGGTGCCTGGCAGGTGCCGTGGGGGCAGAAAAAGCCGTGYGCATGGAGGAAATCCTGCGTTCGTAAACAGCCACAAAAGCGTGTTCACCTCTTCTTCCCCTCGTCTCTTTCAGATTGACCCGAAGGTAGCGTTCCCCCGCCGAGCACAGCCCAAGGTAGGTACCGTGTGCAGCCCTTGCTGCTCCAAAGGGTGAAATTTGTGGTGCTGAATCTTGTCCCTCTGTGCGAGTTTGCTCAGGATGCGCTTTGAGCGTGAGCTGCTGTTGCTGCACCGTCAGMTTCGACATGTGGAGCTGCGGTACACCGCTGTCCGGCTTGCGGTGGAGTGTGGGGGGCTTGTGTGGCGCTGGAGGAGCCAACAGGCCTCTCTGTTACCCTGTAGAATGGCAACAGTTAGACCTGGTGAACTAAACTCTGCCTAGGATGAAGCTGTTCCTTCCTGACTTGCAGCCAGTGTCTGGAAGTTACAGGCCTAAGGAGATGCAGAGCAGTTCCATGGTGCGCTGTGATACAGGCGGAAGGAGAGTTGTGTGTGCACATGCACGCATGTGTGTATGAGTGAATGTATGGCAGGGAAGGAATTTCATTTTGTTAAGGAATTTCAGGAAAAGGATTTCATTTTGTGAAATGCCCTTGAGTGCTTCCGCACTGGAAAAGGCAGGAGGAGTTTGCAGTTGGACCTTATCTGCAAGAAGCTGTGGCATCAAATTGAGCAGTTGCAGGAACTTGTTCCAGACGTGCAAGTAGAAATTTTTACCTGAGGAGCCAAGAGCAGGCTGGAGACTGCTTTTAGAGTGAAATACAGATATGGGTCTCCCTTTAACTTTGATGGTCTCAATTCCAAGTGCTGTCATGGGAGAAGGAGCTTGGGAGAAGCAGTGGTGAGAAGTGCRGAGGGAAGAAGAGGCTGGTGCGGGGAGGGAAGTGAAGGGGCATCAGGCCTGGGGAACAATTGGTGAGCAGGTATCCTGAGTAACTGGAGCCAGGAAGCACATGGTAGGAATTGGGTTAATTCCATTAAGCGGTTTGGTGACAGAAGGTGCTTTAGTGTTAGAACGGGCTGCTCTCCAAGCCAGGGAATTGCTGCGGATTAGCCCTGTGCTCCTTGGGGTAATTAGGACCATGTGTTCCTCTGAGAGCAGGGGTGTAGCCAAGCAGCCAAGGGGAGGATGCAGCTGGAGAGCCAGTTCAAAGGATGTCAGTGTGCCTCCGCCTGGCAGCAGTGGCCCCTCGCAGGGCAGCTAGKTTTTTTTTTTTCCTTGCCCCGGCTGCATGAGTGAGAAGTGGCGGAGGCTTCTTGCCTTCGCCTTCCTCCCCAGGGAAAAGAGATTTAACTGGAGTTTCCTGGGCTCCATTTAAGTGACTGGGGAACAGGCGTGGACGGCGTAAGATGGGGCGCTGTGCAGTTGGTGAGCCAGGACGGCACAGCCCGGGGAGCCTACTGTGCCGGCAGCCCCGCAGCCCCCCTTTCCACCCTGGAAAGCAGCACGGACGTCTCCGCAGGACCCACGAGAGGCTGGCAGGGCGCAAAGCGGCAGGGCTGCAGGAAGAGCCGAGGGCGAGCGCTGGTGGGCTGGGAAGGGGACGGTGCTGGCCGGCGTCCCTGGGGGGCTGCGATCGTGCCAAGCAAGTGGCGGGCAGGGTAGCGAGGGGGAAGGCTGATGAAGTGCTGTACAAGCCGGGGTGGCACCGCTGGGAGGAGATGGGCTGGGCACTAGCGAGGGCTGAGGTGTCGATGACCCGGTAAAGGTGCGCGGGCAGGATGGCGCGAGGGGCGAGGGCTTGGCCGAGAGCGTGCCTCGAGGTTCGGCATGGGAAACGCCAGCCAGTCATGTTTGGCTGTGGAGCTCCGCGATGGTGGGAGCTCGGCCGCGGTGAAGGGGCAGAGGCTTCCTGGCAGCAGAGGGGGAGTTAGTGGCCTTTTGAGTCTTGTTCTCTGCTCCCTCTCGGTTTATTTGGTGAATTCCTGTCCTTCCMTTTTCCAGATGGTGACCCGAACGAAGAAGATATTTGTGGGTGGTCTGTCAGTGAACACTACTGTGGAGGATGTGAAACAATATTTTGAGCAATTTGGGAAGGTAAGTCTCTTGAGTGGTGTTGGATCAAAGCTGTTGCTTCTGGGGCAAAAAGGAGTTTTCTGAACTCTCTTGGAGGCAGGATTAGGAGTCTGTGAGTCTTCTGCGTGGGGTTAAGTAAATTGGAGGTCAGCTACAGATGTTGGGTAGCTGTAATTTCTTTGTAGGGGCTACAGCTTGTGATTCCTGCCCTGCGTTGATTTGAAACAGAGAGCTTGTGCTCATTCTTGGAGTGGATAGGACCTGGGCTAAGGGAAATGCTTTTCCCTCCTCCGTACCCAGAGGCCTCTTACAGCGTTTTGGTCCTGCAGATTTGCAGTTTGTTCAGATGCTGAAGGAAAGTTTGCAGACGCTCTTAACAGATCCGCTTCAGCGTCAAACCTGTGATTTTGGCCTTGTTTCTCATTCTAAGCCTTGTGATTGATATTTCTGTAATCCTTTATTAAAAATAAGCCCTTTGGTCCTGCAACTTCTCCTGCTGAGTCCTGGGCAAGTGGTGATGTTGTTTTTGGATGTTTGAAGGAAATTTGGCAAGTAGGCTGTCCCTTGTGTTAGCATGGCTTCTTCTGTGCCAGCTGCTGGCGCAGGGAAGGGTAGGCTTCTGTGATTTGAAGTCATTTGTGCCCTTGGTCCTTGACAGCCAGTTGTGCAAATCATGTGTTGGGACAGAACTGGAGGATAGAAAGGGGCTCAGTCTTGGCCCTTCAGCCACATCAGGAGGCTGCGAGCACTCTGAGGTGCAATAGCAGTAACATTAGACCAAAGGACTGCAACATTTTTTAGGAAYGGAGGGGGATCGTCGTACCCAAATGCTGAATGCGGTCACCTCTGGGGMAGGGCACTGTGACTGTTTCGCTGTTGCTCGATGGTGTTTTGCGTGGATTAGCCGTTTGGGGCAGGAAGTGTTGGGTTCTGGCTGTGGGGACCTTCCCGCGGAGGCGGTAGAGTGCAGTTTGTTTGGCGGTAATCTTGCCAGGATGTTGCTGATAGCATCCTGGATCTGGAAGAAAGTACCACAGAAACTGTAATGAGTGTGAGGCATGAAGGCTTTGGTATTCATTTTCTTATGAAAGATCATGTGAAAGGGCGATGTTGTTATTAAAGTGCATTAACTGGTGTGAAGAAGGGGAGTTTTGTAATCAGTTTTGCTGTATCATTGGAACTTTTGGGCAGAAAGTTTGGAATAAGCGTTGTTCAGTACCTTTGTTCAGCTTCTGAAGTCAAATCTATGCATGGCCTGGGTTGCTATAGTAACTGCAAAGTAGGACTTCTTGGTGTTTCCAATCAGCCCTTAGAGAAATAGCAATGTGGAGAGTGGTCAGTGCGTCAGAAATCCCAGTTTGCTAGTCATTAGTTCTGTGTGATTTTATTTTCTGTGTTAGAAGTAAGCAAACTGTATTGTGGCCCTGGCAGCTTTTACATGGTGTTGCTGAAGGGCTTCGCTAAAAGCATTGTTGTCCATGTGGCTGTGTAGTCTGAAGATTGTTAGTTTGACTTGCACGTGCTTCCACACTGCTGCTGATGCATGCGTTCGATAGGAGACCCAACTATCTTGGGCGTAATCCCCTTTTAACCTTAACCGTACCTCTGCTAATTTGAACCAGAAGCATGTYACGTAGCACTCACAGTTTACAAGCATTTACAGTCTGTTGCTCTAGTTTGCAAAGTCCTTTCCAGTTCTTTTGGGGTGTTATGTTGTTATATTCCTCTTATTTAATGGTTGTGCGTTGAAAGGAATCATGACGTCAGGAGACTAGCAAGAACTGGTTGTGTCAGATTGTTTTCTTGGACTAGGCAGAAGGGAGAGTTCTGCACAGCTCAGTGCGATTCATTCTCAAGGAACCAGCATCCTGGACAACATCCGGCATTCAAAATGTGAATGAGGCTAATGCAGCTGGCTTCTTGGCTCTGAGGAGTTTCCACAGGGAGAGGTCAGGGTTGGTCAGATTGACTCTCAGTCTTGGGGCAGCTTTCTGAGTCATCTGGCCATTTTAGCTGAAGAGAAACTCCTCAGACCTCTAGTGCAAAGCATGTCTCCTAGCTTGCAACCATCTTCGAGGCCAAGCCTCAGTTAATTCATTGAAGGCCAGGAGAACTGAGAAATTCTCTCTGGTCAGCAGCTCCATAGGGGTGATGTGTAGGATCAGTGGGAAAATGCATTTCAGAGGCAAGCCTATGTGACAGTCAGCTCTGGGGTTCTCAGCTCTGAATGTCCTACTCTGTGGTTTCTAGGGCTAAGAAAAGACGGTTGCTTACAGTTTCAGATGTGACTCATTCTTATGGAGAACATGACTTTAGTACACAGACTCTTTTGGAGTGTGTTGTGATACTCTGGGGCCTCTTACTTTTCAGAGGTTCCCTAGGATCCCTTCTTTAGAGGTACTCCTGGTACCTGACTCTAGGGTCTCCCATCTCCTGAATTTATAGTGCCATTAAGTGAGAGGTGATGCAACTTCAGCCATGTCATCCTCATCTTAGAAAACATTTTTTTCAGAGAGGCTTTCCAAGTCATTTGTGGCCAGTACTTCTTCTGGAATTGGATGGAGACTGTCTGAAAAGAAATTGTCAGGGATTCCCTTCTAAAGCCTTATCCTCTGAGGAAATGGCTTTGTCTGTGTTCCCTCTTTTGAATGACCCCCATGGCTGTCTAGGAGCTGGCAGGGAGAAAAATTACACCTTTTACCTCCTGCTTGCCCAAGAACCCCTGCAAATGCTTAGATTTTAGTGCGAGGAGAAAGAAAGGGGTGCACAAGTCATAGTGTCTTGATTCCTTAAAATCGAGCTGCCTGGTTCCTGGAGATATTAGTTGATCTTTGAGAATCCAATGGCGATCTCAGTTTGGATCTCAGCTGTCAGTGAGAGATCATCCTTTGCTTCTGAGGACACAGGAGTACAAACAACTGAACAGGTTTCAGGTGAAGGCTATCTTCTAGGCAACCCTGGGACTGCAAGCCTAAGCATGTGGTAGGTTTGCCACCACTTGAGGTCTTCAAATCGGGGTTGATGGCTTTTGAAGGCATTCATTCTAGTCCAGTCAGAAAGCATGAGCATGCTGTAAGAATTACTAGAGAAAATCCTATGGCTTCTAATACAGAGGAGGTCAAATTGGATTATCCTAATGTTCTCTCTGGTCCAAATCTGTGAACTGCTAATTTGCAGGTTTACTCAGATAGCTAGTGCTGTTGCATTTATGATTGGAAGCAATGTTCACTACCAGAAAAAGTGGAAATTTGGTTTGTTTGGTAGGGCTTGAAATGAAATGGTTTCCCATTTCAAAAAAACAAAATTCCAAAGTCTGACATTTCCATTTTGGCACTTTTCCTTATTCTCCTATCTTTTTTTTTTGGTTTTTTTTTTTCTTCCCTTGCTGAGTCCAAAACTTTCTCTGAGCTTTTTAAAATGGAAGTGGTAAAAGAAAAATGAAAACGTGTGTGAAGGAAATCATGAGCATTACTTAGGGGTAAGGAAGAAAGGGAGAGGCTAGCATCCCCTCTTCTTCATGTCAAAATATTTGGTTTTGACAGGAAAAGGTGAAACTTCAAAGAGGATCCCAGATACAGTGTGAGAGCTTCTCTGCTTCAAAGAAGGACTGCTTTCTTTTTCTTCTTTCAAAACTGTGAATGAAAAATATGGGCTGCTGCTTTCATGAGGACAGAATACAAAGTTGTTTTTGGAGTACAGTGACTGAGACTGAGGAGTGCTCTCAAGCTGGCTTCGGTTTGTCAGGTACAGCTACTAGGGCTTTGAATATAGTGGGATCACCTAGAAAGCACTTCTGGACCCAGAACTCAAGTCTTTCTGRGATGCAAGCTAAGACCATGGGCATGATTTTTAAAGGAGAGGACCTATTCAGCTGTAGGATAGAAATCCTAGGGAGAATCGCACTCACAGTATGTGTAGCCAAATGTCTTGGCTCAGGGTGGACTGTTAGAAATCTTTAGGCTTCACGTGGGACTATTTCAACAGCCTCCTAGAATGAGGCTACCAGCCTCACTGAAACCTGAGCCAGAAAGAGGAGAAGGATAGCTTCCACCTACTACCTCAGGCTTAGCTAGTCCTCTCTATAGTTCAACATGCATGAAGATGACCCAGAAGATCCTGAGTCCCAGCTTCCTCCTTTTCTGCTTCAACCTGTAGGAACAGGTTGTTCTATATTATTTTGGGTTGGGGGAGGGGTGACTATCAGAGTAATTTCTTTGGACAATTAGGTCTCAGAGCTTATGATCAAAGTTATTTATTTCAAATCATAACTGAAAAATGAGCCGTCTTAAGCCGTCTTTATTTTTCAAGGGTTGGTCTGATGAAGTTGTGGGGTGGTCAAATAAATTACAGGATAGGAGGTTCAGAAGAAATAAGAGGGTCTCTCTTTGCCCCAGATCTTACCTCAGCTGTGAAGTCTTTGCCCGAGGATGTTGTTACTCAAATTTACTTAGGCTCCAAAGTGACTGGACAAATTCATGGAYGGTCTTTTAGATATATAGACACCCCTTCTAGTTCAGGAAATACCTGAATCACAAATGGCTGGAAGGTGAGGGAGTCTGCTGGGATATATAATAACATCCTTGCCCTGTCCTTGTGTTCTTCCCAAGGTGTCTGCTGTTGGTCAGTATCCTGGAGGGGACGTTGGGCCAGGTGGACCTCTGCTCTAACTTGGTGCAGCCAGTCTTTTGTTCTTTGGAAGTGTCTTTAGAAAGATAAGTTAGTTCTTACTGAAACTAGAAGTGAGGAGGTATTTGTCTTTATTTCCAGAAGAAATAGGTGTCTGGACCGAAGTCTGGTGTTTGAACTCATGGTTTTCTTTCCTGTGTTTTTTGCATTTGATGAAGCAGAAGTGAAAGAAATATATTCACGATGACATCTTTGCATGACTCACTAATCAGTTGTGGCTCCTGGAGTGCTTGACAAGTGCTTGAAAACAATTTACATCTCTCCCTGGGCCTGCAGGTGATCTGCGTATTTGGATGAGTTGGTCACGAAAGCACAGCCTCTCAGTGAGGCAGATCATGCCCAGAAAGAGACCTGCTCTCTCTAAAAATACCCCGGGAGCAAATGAGAGAGAGAAAAAAAACTGCTGAGGTCCAAGTGCAGTTCTGACCTTTAGGTTGCCATCTAATACTTAAACCAAATTCCAGGCTGTTTGCCTAAGACAGGTTCCGAGATCTCACTCAGGCAATGAATCTAGTACTGTCCAGACCAAGAAAAAAGCATGGTATCCTTAGCTGGATTTGATGACAGTTTGTGTGTCTGTCACAAATACATATTCATGTACACCTGTCAGAAAAATGGTGTGGTTGACTTGGGTATATGAAATGAGCTTTCCACACTCACTAATTGGAGAACCTTTAGATACTGATGGGGAATTTCTTTAAAGGCACACTTGTTCCTGTGCTTATTTTGGGCCTGATTTCCCTCACTTTGGATTGGGAGAACATTAATTAATTAATCTTTAATCTGTGGCGCCCTGGAAATTCCAGGGATCAAAGCTACTTGTCAACCTGCTGTGGATTTCCAAACTGGATTTTGGATTTTCTTCCCCAGATCAGAGGGCAACTTATGCAAATTCTCACGCGTAACACGGTTGCAGTGAACAGATGGGGAGGGGAGGCGAAGGGGAATCTGATCACCTCTCTTGTGTCAGTCGGCAGTTTGGCTTGTGGTGACAATGCCCCTGGAACAAAGGGTGCTCTGTGCTCTGCATCTGGTAGGCAGATAGCCAAAAATGCTGCACCATTAATGGTCATTCAGACCTTCACTGGTTCATTTGATATTTGCCAGGTGCCCGCGGASCAGTGCGAGAGCAGGCAGGAACACCTGGACAGGCTGGTCCTCTCACCTGTGGCCGGGAACGGGCTCTTTCCCTTGGTTTAGCCTCATTCGCAGAGTTTTGAGAAAGCTTCTGCGGAACGGAGGGAGAAGGGTGCCGTGCGGGCGCTGTACGCCTGCTCTGCTGAGCCAGCCTCTGCGTCGGGGCTTTCTCCTCTCCGAATCGGCGTGTCGTGTTAGAGCAGCCAGGAGAACCTCTCAGGGTTGCTAATCCCCTCTCTYGGCAGGATGGCTGAGTGGTTTCTGGATCATTTGGTTTATATTTCTCATGCTGAAGCTGCCTCAGCAGCTACTGGTCCTCTGCCTATTTATTTTTTTTCCCACATATATGTGGCTATAGTTCCTTCTAGGACYGGCTGAGCCATGATTAGTTGCTGTTCAGGTGGAAGACACCCATCTCTGCATTCAAAGCATTTGCTTGAATATTTACAACTTTCTTCAAGATCTGCTCATGTGGAAGTGCATTGAACATTTCTCCTCGAACTTGTGTTGGATTTTTTTTTTTTTTTTTAATCTGAATGAGCCTGTCATTGGCTTCCTCTTTTGCAGAGACCTATGACTGTACCAGGAAGATTGAAAGAGCTGTTGATATTAGAGTTGGGACTGAGCCATTGAAAAAATTGGGCCTTTTGGGCAAGCCCCAAGCGGATCGTGCTGCGTTCCGTTTTGGTACAAAATGCCTCGTATCTGGCACCTGAATATTTCGGCCAGGCCAAGGGCTGCTTTGGCGGAGAGGCTCTCGGTGAAACCCGCGGGCCATCGCCTCTCCTGGCCGTCGCCACYGCGCTGCTCTCGGGGAGACCAGGCGCCGGCACGGCGGGGGAAGGCGCTGCCCTCCCACAACGGGCCTCAGCCGCCGCAAATCCCCRAAGGATTAGAAGCGGTTCCGGATCTTTTTTTCACTTTCCAAATACATTACGTCCAAAGCCCATCTCCTCCTTCCGCTCCCAYTTGGTGTCCGAGGCTGGAGAAGGCCTCAAAGATGGGAAGAGTTGAGAGGAGGTGATGCTACGCAGCTCGCRTTCAGGGCTCGGAGATGTGCGTGTCGACCCCCTCGCGGCCACGTACCTGTCAAAAGAGTTATTCCCTGCCGGAGGGTGTTTTGGGAGCGCGACCTTCCCCTTTTCTTCCTTGGCTAAACACGGAGAGAGCCCGCGGCTAATATTGTGGGGGGAAAAACGCCCAAACCTTGAACTTCTAACCTCAAAGGCTGGACAGGGGCAGCCTGGAGCAGCAAGCTAAACAGTTCCCAGGGAGCCAGCCTTGGCCACTAAGCTAAACAGTTTTCTAGTAAAGCGATCTGCTGCTTTGACTGTGTTTAAAGAATTGAAACAAATATTTATTTAAGGAGGGGGAGAGCAGGAGGAAGACAATTCACCCGGCAGAAGCCTTTGTTAACGCGCAGTTACGCTCGCGGATTATTTCCCCGCCCTGACGGGCGCTGGGGAAGCTGCGAGCGCCCTTTTCCCCGCGCTTCTCCCCGCCCCGCTCCTCGGGCCCCTGCGGAGGGGCTGGGGGCGGCTCGCGGCCGTGGCGTCTCCCCGGGCGCCCCGAGCAGCCCAAAGCGCCGCGGCCCC
>NW_020450530.1:1787383-1808331 GCF_003343035.1 Apteryx rowi
GGAGCCGGCACCAGCCGCGAGGGGTTGGGGCGAGCCCGGCGGCGGTGCCGGACGCGGTGCTGGCAGCGCCGCTCCCGGGGGCCGCTCAGCGCCCTGCGGCCTGTCGCGCTGGCCTCGCTGGTCCCGCCGTGCCCTGCGCCCCGGTACGGGCCTGCCGGCATCTGCTGGGCCTCGCTTTTAATAATGCAGCCGACTGCATGCAGTGCCAGTCTGAGACCGCTGAACTCATCTCACCTGTTGCCCTGGAAAGAGGCCGGAAGAGGTGCTTGCGTGTAGGTTTTGTTGGCAGCAAAAAACAGCAGTTGTGGCTATACACTGAGCTTTGGTCCCAGAGTTGAGCGGGGTGAGATTGTTTTACAAATATATGTATATACAAAGCTTCGATTTTCAGGAAAGGTGATGAGATGACGGAGCTCTGAGGTGCTTCTGTGAAGTTCGTGACAGGCRACAGCTTTCAAATTGCACCTGAGTGTTACTGTAAACAGGTTTTCGCAGGACAGGGGTGCATTTTAGGGTGCTGAGCAGACACCTGGTTTCAAAGTGCTGGCAGGGACTTAAAGGAGAGGATGGGCTTGAGGCAGCTTGCAGCTCCTCTCCGCGCACGTGGCGTGGTTTGGGACGAGACTGCTGCGCTTCTCCCGACTCCGAGCGCTCGCGTGCCGCAGGAGCGAGCAGACGGGCCCCTGGCGGCTGCTCTGYGGTGGGTTTGGGGTTGCTCTGCCACCCGTGGCTGCTCCCGCTCCCCAGGGCTCGCTGCGGGGGGGAGGACGGCGCAGGTCAGCAGCTGGGCTGGGCGCCCGCCCCGCCAGGGTTTGCTTTTCCATCTCTCGCCGTGACGGGCTGGTGAGGCTCCAGCTACGTGAGCTGATGTCGTCACGAGTGGTGCCACCTTCGAGCGCCGCTGGCACGTGTCTCCCCGGTGCGTGCTGGCGAGGAGGATAGTTACGTGCCCAGCCCCTCCGTGAAATGGATAGGGGAGCGGATCTGGCTTAAAAACAAATAAAAACAAGCAATAAAACCGCATGGAATATTTTTTACCCCGGTCAGGCCTCCCCCAGCACGTCCCAGCTGTGCTGGCGCTACGAAGGGGGGCAGCGTAGGAGCAGGGGTGAGCGGTGAGGGGGAACGGCGACATGACGAGCTGCCGCTGGTGCTCCAGCTCCCGACCCCGCAGCCCGCGAGCGGCAGGCCGGGGAGCCGCTTTGGAGCTGCGCAAGGCGCCGGCCCCCTTCGGCATGGCTTAGATTGCCGGTGAGGTTTGCAGGTCTCTGTTGGCTTAGCAAAGGGACACCGGCCCGGACGGGAGCAGTGCGAGATGGGAGGAGCCGGGCAGCCTGTGGTCACCTAGCTGCCATGGCGCGGACGCGTTGGGAAAACCCAAGGGCATCAGGGATGACATCTCCTTGCTCGCGATGGCACTGGAAATGCTAGCAACAGCTCCCACCATCCTCGTGGTGTAGAGCCGGAGCCGGGCGCCCCTTTTTGCCAACAGCAGCCCTGTCCCCTCCCGGGCCAGGGCCGGTCGCGCAGCACCAGGGGCGCGCTGTGGTCCCAGCCCGGGCTGCGYGGAGAGCTCTGCCCCGCCGAGGCCGCGGGCACTTCGGGAGAGGGCGGGAAGGCAGCTGCTTCCCGGGGAGGAGGCCAGGGCGGCGATCCCCCCGCGGAGCCGGGAGCCGCAGCGCAGGGGTCGCTGCTGGGGGAACGGCGGGCGCGCGGCGCAGCGCGGAGGAGGACGGCCGGGGCAGCTGCTGGCCGAGGCCCGTCGCGCCCCTCCCCGAGCATTTGTCCGTCCAGTTTCATAATCGGATTAAGGCAGCGGTATTAGGGAGGAGGGATGGGTCAGTGGGACAGGTTTGCGCTGGGGCTTACGCAGAGGGGATTGCCGGGTATTTTTTAACCCTGCTCGGCCTGACCCGGCGAGCGGTGCAGATGCGCCTCCGCGAGGAAACACCCGGCAGGGAAGATGGGGGGGAAAGTGGCACCAGGCGGTGATGCGCTCGCTCGCTCGCTCGCAGGGGAGGAGAGCGGCACCAGGCTGGCGGGGGGATGGGATGCCGGCGCCCTTCCCCCACCGGGGAGGCAGCCCTCGCTCAGGCCTTGCAGTAAATTTGCTCTAATTACAGCCTCCAGCAGTGGGAAACCTCACTTAGAGGAAAGGCTTCTCTGGGGTGGGGGCGGGGGCGGCTTCCCAGCTTTCCCAGGCGGGCTCTGTTGTCTGAGGCCTCCGCTTCCCCCGGCGCTGGGAGGCCCCTTATTCCTCTCCCCTCTCTGGCTTTGCTTCTCTCCCCCCCTTTAATTCTGCGCTCCTTTGAGGCCGGGATTTGGGAACAATGCGCTCGCTGCTCTTTGCCCCCGCGCCGAGCTGCGGGCAAACAAGCGGGGTCACTTGCGGCGGCGGAGGCGAGGGGAGAGAGCCGCCGGGGGCTCCGCCGGGCGGCACCTGCCCCGGGCTGGCTGTGGCAGGGGGCCCGGGCATGTGCCTGGTGTGGTACCGTGCATGCGTGCGCACGCCCCGTTCTCCTCGGGGATGGGGGGTCTCGGTGCTCTCTGGTTTGGGGAGGCCAGGGAAGCCGGGCGTGAGCATGTCGGCGGCTGCTTGCGGCAACGGCACCAGTCTGACGGGAGCCCTTCTCTTTGCAGGTGGACGACGCGATGCTGATGTTCGACAAGACCACCAACCGACACCGAGGTGAGAGCAGCCTGCCAGCCGGAGGAGCGGGAGCCACCAAGGGTTTGCTCCGTGCCGCGGGTAGGGAGGGGGGTAGTATCGCCCCAGCAGGGCAAGCAGGTCACAGCTGCTCTTTATCTTGCTTCCAGTCGCCCCATCCTTTTGCATCTGCATCCTTCGCCAGCGTCCCTCGCAGCACAGAGGGCTTTTGTCCAGTGCGTTTCCTGTGCTGCAAAGTCGCCGAGTTGCAGATATGTGAGAGGAGGCGGCCCCATCTCCTTCCCCGTTACCTCCACGGCTCCAGCCCGCAGTGTCTGTCTTACCTTGTCCCGAGTAATCTGAGCTCCGGGAAAGCTGACACGAGAGGCTGACGAGTGCCTGCTCCTCGCCCCTTCCTCGGCCCGGAGCCCGCTTGTGCTCCCAGGTCACCTTTTCCTTCGAGTCRGCCGGGTGGAGTCTGGTTACAGGATGGGAGCAAGGCTCTGGTATTTGTGCTCCCCAGACCCAGCCCACCCATGGGTGCCCTTGCCTCCCGCTCCCTGGATGTATCTAGATCTCTTGCACACGTCTTCAAACTGGCTACCCTGGAGCATGGCAGGGCTTGACAYCAGTATTGCACCAGCTCAGAGTCTCGTCGGCAGCGACTTAACCTGCAAACTTAGTGTCAGCCTCCTCCAAATCAGGGCCAGGAACAGCCTGGTGCTGGGCCGCTCTCACGTCTGGGTATTGATGAAACACTTGCAGGCACCTTGGCCACCAGACGAGCACGCGAAACACTGCCTCGCTGCTCTTGCTATGCTGTGTGCCCTTCAGAGCAGCCACCTCTCGTTTATTTATTTATTTAGAGCCTTTAAATCTATTCTGGTTGCCTGGCCTAGGACATTGCTTCACCATCATCTTAGAAGGGAAGAAATGGTTCAGCCCTTGTTCCTCCGTGGATGCCTCCCGGTCACTTGTTAATAAAAGGCTGTTGGGCGTCTCAGAGGGAGCAGGGAGCGGTGTCTTCCACCACGTCTGCAGCCCGGGCTCTGCCAGGGCGCGCCAGGCCTGGCGATGTCTGATGGAGCTCGGGGTTGGTTTCGGCGTCAGGCTTTTGCTCCTGAATTCCCGAGGCCCCCAGCTCATGGCTGTGGAGGTGAATGGTGTGTAGGTACCTGGGCATGGACAGACAGGGGGAGAGACTCTCCTTGCGGTATGGAGACAAAGTGGGGTTCTGGATAGGGGTTCCCCGTCTGTTTTTAGAAGTTATTTTGAAGTGCCATGAAATTAGCCACTATCAATTCTGGAAAGTTGAAAGCTGTTTAATCCCAGCTTGGTTGTAAGGCAAGCTTAAAGACATCCTCTGACCTGCCTCAGCTCTCCAGAAGTGGCGAGAGAGGATTCCAGTCAGGCAGGAGAGGATTTTTGTCTGCCCACCCTGAGCAGTCTCTGCCAAAATTGTCAGTGAAGGAGCCGGTGAGAGAGACGAAGTGGGAGCGCGGGGCAGGGGCCAGCACCACGCAGTCCCATTTTACCCCAGACGCTAACTTCACTTTGGTGAAGCTTTGCAAATCACAGTGCTTGCTCGTGTCCGTCTTGCTCGGTGCAACTGTCCTGCTGATATCTGCCTGCTTATCCAAGGCCTTAGGAGCAGTGACGGGGGCTTTGAGGAGATGTGCAGGGTGCTGTTGGTGGTGTGGTGCTTCTGGTGAGGGTGGTGATGGCCTGGCAAGCAGCTGTTCATCTCTCCACCAGCTCTCTTTGTGCGAGCAGCTGCAGGGAACCTCCCCAGCGTTATCAGCCGTGTGGTTTGCCTTGCAAATAGCAAAGTTAAAAAAACAAAAAACAAAAAACCAAAAAAACTTGCTTTTGAGAGCAGTTGGGTTCAGAGAGGGTGGGAGGTACAGAAAGAGGAGGAAAGGGGAATCCATGAAGGGATGGTCCTGTCTTTGCTTCCTGTGCATAAAGGCAGGATTTGCTGGAGAGCGAAGATGAGTGACGGCCGTTGTCAAGGGCTGGTTGTGCCATCCTAGGAGCCTGTGGCTCCTTCTCTTCTCCTGCCAATAAAAGAATGTGGGTAACAGGCGCAAACTGCAGAGCTCTGGCCTGATCAGGGAGTTTTGCCTTTTCTTCAGGGTTCGGGTTTGTCACATTTGAAAGTGAAGATATTGTGGAAAAAGTGTGTGAAATCCACTTCCATGAGATCAACAACAAAATGGTGAGTGCCTGGGGCAGAGCCGGAGGGAGAGGGCCAGGGCGGTATCGCATGGAGAGCAGGGCAACGGGACGGGGTGTGCGGCGGCAGGGCCCTGCGCACTTGCTCCACACTGGGGAACTGGACTGATTTCTTTTCCCCCACATCGCAGCAGCCAGTCTGGGGAAAAAAAAMACAACCCAGCGTGGAGGTGAACCAGCATGATACCAAGGGTTCAGTGAGAAGGACYGAGAATTGTGCACTGCTTGGGGATTTTGAAGTTATGTTGAAACCTCTTGGTGGCCTGGGAGGGGGCAGGGTGTTGCCTTTATTCCAAAATGAGGAAAACGAGGCTTTGAGGCCCTGGACAGGGTCTGGCAGCGCACCGAGAGCAGGACCAGGGGTAGAAGAGCAGCATGTGAGCTCCCCATCGCCCGTTCTGGCCGCAGAGCGTGGGGCACGCTGGCCCCRTGGCGAAGGGCAGCGAGAAGGGCTGGAGGTGGCCAGGGCCCGCAGAGGGCCGTCCCCGGCGAGCGGTGCCGGCTGGCCCACGGCCTGGGGCGCTGCGTGCGCTCCGTGGGAGCGCTGCGTGCCGGTCGCGGCCGAGTCTGCTATTTTCTTTCTTGTGGCAGGTGGAATGTAAAAAGGCGCAGCCGAAGGAGGTGATGTCCCCRACGGGCTCGGCGAGAGGGCGGTCCCGAGTGATGCCTTACGGGATGGACGCCTTCATGCTCGGCATCGGCATGCTGGGTAAGCCGAGCGCAGGCCTCTCCTGCTCCCCGTTAGAGGTGTTCTCCGGAGGGCGTTTCGCGGCGCCATGAGCCGGGAAGCGGGCAGGGCGGCCAAGGGCAGCCTCCCRCCGTGCAAGGCCGGGGACACTGTGGAAGCACCGGGAGCTGTTTGCGATCGCCACTTGCCCTCTGGTGGCACTGGGAAAAACTGCAAACTTGTCACCGTTCTGCTTCAGCTGGAGCCACAAAGACGGAGCCGTGTGCTGGGGGGCTGTGTCCCCCCATAACTCAGTTCATGCTCCTGCAGTGTGACACCTTATAAGCAGTGATTCTCTAACGGCTTTGGAAAAGGACCTGCCGACATAGCTGAACCGAGTCTGGAATAATCTGCACCCAAGCCTCTTCCTCCCACACTTCTTCAAGCTTTCTGATTAAATAGTTGCTTGAAGAGCCCCAAGCCTTCCCCTTAAAATACAGTGATCTATATAAATGTTCTCACTGGCATTCAAAGGCTATAAAGATGCCCTTAAAATTGTAGTTAAGCTTTGTCTCACTTTATTCCCTCCCCACCACGATATTAAGTATATTGCAAGGAGAACTATACACTTAACATGGGACTGTTCTGCAAGAACTTGGTGACAAGCAGGCTGTGGTTCATGTCTGTCAGTGATTCTGAGACAAACGTGTTCAGATACAAGATTAAAAAAAAGAGAGAGAGAGAGAGTCCGCTGTAGCCCCACTTCCTTGTGCCTGGATCTGGGAGTCGAGCACGATCCGTCCAGCGTGGGTGCTGCTCCTGGCTTGTCTCCCTCCCGCTCTAGCCAGGCTCGAGTTGAACCGAGAGCACTGTTTGTTCGGGCTCGTCGCCGAGCGGTGCTCCGCTTGCCTTTCGCTGCTAAGCCTGCCGAGTGGTAGTTAGTCACTGAACAAAACCCCAAGAAGGGCAATTTTTTCCCCTATGTTTTCACTCGACTTATTGAAGGAAAAATAAATCTGCAGCCTGCGGTTTGGGGTTTGCCTTTCGTAAGCCATATGAATTTTAAACCAGCAGGCTCAAGCTGAGTCACTGGGAAATCCACATACGCGTGTCTTGGGAGATCTCAGATCAAATATTCATTTCTGAGTCMACGTCCCGCGTTCTCCCAGGCTTGTTCGGGATAGGTGGTCAGCTTCCCAGCRGACGGCAGGAACCGTCAGCCTGCCTGGTGCCCAGGAGAATGCTCTGCTTGCGTTCGCCAGCTCTTCTAGCGCAAAAGTGACTCAGAGCTATTCAGCCTTTCAAATGCCCCCACCTCCCTGAGCTCCTGTTCGTAAATCCAGCTGATGCATCAGCAAGCCTTAGTTTGCAGAGCTGTGAGCTTCTGACAAGAAAACTCCATGTCCCTACATGTTTGGAGAGAGGAAAAAATTAAAAGAGCCTGCTAAAACTCTTCTCCAGGCTCGCGTGCATCGTGTGCTCTGCCTCGGCGCTTTCATGGTTTTTCTGCTATTAGCCCTGTTAGTTCTTCATCCTATGGGTCTCACTGTTTGCRAGCAGGTGGGGGCTGAGGACCTGGACTCTGCAGTAACAGAGCTCTTTTCTCTTCTACCAGGCTATCCAGGCTTCCAAGCAGCCACCTACGCGAGTCGAAGTTACACTGGCATCGCACCCGGCTACACTTACCAGTTCCCTGGTGAGTGGCGCTCCCTGCTCGTTCGTTCAGCCTGCCTTCAGGTGATGGGAGGCCCTGGCACCGTCGTGACCAGGCTCTGCCTCTTTTGCCCTTTCCCCTGCTTGGTCTTTCTTGAAATTGGAGACAGATGTGGAAGGGGGAGGGGTGAAGCCCTGGAATAGGTGGGAACAGCCTGTCCTTCATTAGGATTGTCCTCACACTCCAGTGACAGGAAAAGCCCAAGGCTGCTCTGCTGCCCTGTATGTGAGCCTGCTCCGTAGGGCTGCTGCTGTTGCCCAGGGGGCCCCTGCGGCTCTGCCTGTCTCGCTGCCTTCGTGTGTGTCTGTCTCTCTTCACCAGAGTTGCCACTGTTCTGAAAGCAGCACTGGATTTTAAAACATGGCTTTCCATGGGCCAGGGGATTCCTAGGCCTCCGAAACACAGGAGCCTGTAATGCTGTAGTCATGGGCCAGGAGTTGTTCAAAACACTTGCAGCCTCCAGAAAACATCTGCTGGGGTGGTGGGCTGCAGATCCCCAGCGTACTGGGTGGTTTCAAACTCCCAAGGCCACCGTGTGCTCAAAACGTGGACTCTGCAATCAGTGGTGGGAACCTGCTGTGCTGCAGCTGCTCGGGGCTTTCTGCGGCTTCCCCTCCCCGTTCTGCGCAAGCCAAGCGCGTGATGCACAGCGCACTCAGAAATTAGACCTTGCTGTTTTCTAGAGAAGTGGCAACTCTGAGCATCCCTTCCCTGCTCCATCCCTCAGTCTAATGGTTAAAATATCAAGGCCTGATGTTAAGGGCTGGGAGTGGGACGTGGTGTCTTGGCCTGAAGCTAGCCCAGGCTGTGTGTGGCTGAAAGGTGCTGTTGCCTCCTAGCTTTCTGGAAGCTCTCTGTGAATCCAGTTTATAGTGGCGTCAAGTGCCTCCTAAAACCATGCCCGGATCAGCGCGGCACGTCCTGAGCACCACGGCATTGCCGCTGAGAGGTCCCATTGGATGGTCACAGAGCAGAGCTTGTGGGCAGACCCGAAGCTCGTGGGCTGGGCTGGGCTGGGCTGGGCTGCACGGCGGAGCTTGCACTGGCCCTGCCGCAGCCAGAGTCACTCTAACAGTAAATGGATCCTTTCAGTCTCCAGGGCGGGTGTCCAGCATCTTTCAGCCCCGGCTCTAAATTGGTTTGAAGAAGTCATTGGCGTGGTCTCAGCCTGGCTGCAGCCTGTGCCCCCAGCGGCCCCCGCTGCCGTCRCTCCGCGGGGTCTCCCTCGGGGCGTGTGACGAGTTCCTAAGCTGTCTTGCATTTCGTTTTTAGAGTTCCGTGTAGAGCGGACCCCTCTCCCGAGTGCCCCCGTCCTCCCTGAGCTCACAGGTCAGTCCCGCTCGTTTCTTAAACTCACAGGCTGGAAGGGGAGAAGGGGGCTTTGGGCTGTTCCCGTGGTGTTGCTGCTCCGTAGCCTGGCGCAGATAGACTGGAAACGTTCCTTATTTCCTCTCCCATCGGTCCTAGCTCCATTGAAAGCAGGGGCTGCAAGGATGGAGGGGGGATCAGAGCCGTGTGCTGAGAAGGGCCGTCCAGGTCATGCCAAAGGAAGGCGTGTAGGTGTTAATCCCTAGGTGGCATTTGCTGTTTTCAGCTCCTCGTTCCAGGCTGGGCGTAAAACGGATGAGGAGAGCTGAAGGGAGCAGGGAACCTTGCCAAAGGTCTGCGAGTGGCCTTGGCCAGAGCTGCTGCAAGGATGAGTACCGGAGTGCTGGGAGGAGGGAGGGGACGCGGGGGGCACTCGCGGTTGCCCCAGTCCCGGTTTCCCCGTGCCGAGGGTGCTGCAGGGAATGCTCTCCCTGCTCCGGGTGGTGCGGCTCCCAGCTACTCCCACAMAGGCCTCCTGGACGGAAGCGAGTGTGGTGGGACTCTGTGGAGGGCCGCAGTGCTCGCGGGATAGCATGGAATGAAATGGGGGCAGAGGGCCGTTCTGCAGGGACTCGTCCAGCTCAGTGGCCTTAAAGTGTGATACCCTCCAGTTCCTCAGCCCCGGCCTGTGCGCAGTGTGCTCCTGCTCGGTGATGCTCCTTCTGCAGACTCTGTCTTCCATGGCCGTGTTTTCCCCAGCTCTGTTCTGTCCGTGGTATTTGTTGTAGAAAAGCAGCTTTCTGTAGTTAGTGGGCTGCCTCCCTGCTCCCTGTGTGCCGTCTCGTTTCCGTGGTGTCCCTGCTCTCCAGCACTCCCTTGCCCCACCTCTCTCAGGGTTTGAGTCCCCCTGTAAGGAGGGTGTGGGAAAGCTTCTGGAGAAGCTCTCCTGGAATGGATTGGTGCAAACAGGCTCAAAATGGGGTTTCTGTGGCCCAGAACAATGTTGTTCCTCAGGGAGTCTCTGGGTCCTGGGGATGCCGAGGTTGGCAACCACCAGCTAACAAATTGCCCAGAACAGGGAGAAATCCTAGCGCCCTCCTAGTAAAACCCTTCCCTGAAACCATGTATGCAACTGCATAAGCACCTGGCCCCCACCTCCGAGCTTTTTGGTTACCAGACAAAGGAGATTTGGGTCCAGTGTGTATTTACATGTGTGCTTTTTCAGCGAAAAGCAGAGAATTTGTAGAGGAACGTTGATGTCTCGGCAAGCGGTGCTTTTTCCCTCCCTGGCTGCACGGTGCCTCCTCCTAGCGGAGGTGAATCACCCAGAGCCTGGCTGTCACGGACGCCTGGGGTGCACCAGAGCTCTGTACAACAAGAAGTTATTAATGCTCTTGTCCTGGCTGGGTGCCACGTTAGCTTACAGTCCTGAGTGTCTCGCTGAAGTACCAGCTGGGCATCGTGGCAGTCGTCCTTCCCCGTTCTGCTTACGTTCTGTTAAACATCTACTGTGCAGCCTCTTGGCTAGGGCGAGAGCTGCAGTTCTCACGTATAGTCTGGAGTTGGTCCCGTGAAGTGTGGCGCCCCCGCGCTCCTACAAAGGCGCAGCGAGCTGTGCAAGCGCTCGAGGGCCCTTGTGCCTTGAAGTGGATGCGTGCGTGTAAATGGGCTGCGCTTCATGGGCTTGGCAAGTGGAGCTGAGAGGAGGGGATGGCACAAGCAGGGATGATTGCTCCAGCACGTCGGGGAGCGAGCGTGCAGGTGCCTTGTCATCGCAAACCCGGTTCCTGAGTAGTTAGGCTGCCAAAGCAAGAAGAGCTTTTCCTGGAAGCAGACCTGGAGTCTTTCTGAGGAGACCCAGCCTCCCGGCTCGCCGAAAGCAGATTCATTCGGTTGCACGTTAGTGACTTGAGGCAGTGAAGGGGCGAAGGATGGGTGTGAGCTGCCTTTCCTCCCCAGAACAGCGTCTTTGGGGGTGATGTGAAGCAGCAACACGCTCAGGTTGGCCCAGGGCCTCTAATGAGCGACTAACCCAGATAAAAGCCCCATATGATGTGTGCTTGAAACAGGCTGGTGCCTGCTGCTAAATATTCCTGTATAAGCTAGTCTGGGTTTCAGCCTTCTAACGCGATTGATTTGTTCTGACCTCTTTTTATGGTGCTCTAAACAGAATCACAGTGAATTTCACATTCAGGCATGAAATGCTGACCCAGTCGTTTTGAGGGCAGAGAGAAACACACTGGCTAGATGCCTCCTGCCTGGAGGGCTAGAGGCCTGTAGCAGTAGAAGTGGGAATTAAAACTGCTACATATAAATTAAGACTTACTGTTTTAATTAAGCCATTTCTAGTTCCTGCTCCCTAGGTATGTTTCCCGCTCTTCTACAATAAGCGGCAAGGGGTTGAGCAGTTCAGGAGCAAAACTCCGAGTAGGGAGGACGGTGGTGAGTCTTGAGCGAGATAGAGAAATAGGGAGAAAGAGGCTATTAAAGTGTTGTTCAAGAGCAGCGCCAAAGGATGGCGAGGAGGGGCTGAGCCGCAGGATGCTGAGTTGCTAGCTGCTGAGCTTCTCCACGTTTACAGCCAAATCTGGATCTCCAGCTTCAGATTAACTGTGTATTGCAAGCTAAGTAGCGGCTGGATAGATCTGGAATTGCCCCTTCTGGTTTGGCTCTTCCACATGCCACCCTCAGCTGTTCCAAGGTGTGGGGTTAGCAGAGCATGGCTAGTTTTTCCTCTGGACATCCGCTGTGCAAAGGATACCTGTAAACGGGGGGCTGAGCGCTCCCCAACTCTCCTCCCTGGATGTCCTGTGGGATACGCCAGGCTGACACACCTGCGTGGCTCTGGTATTTCCCAGCGGGAAAAGGCGGCTCCTCTTCAGGAGCTCCCCGCGCAGCCACGATGCCCCTGAGATGCCTGTTCCTTCCTTTCCAGCCATCCCTCTCACTGCGTATGGACCAATGGCGGCAGCGGCGGCCGCGGCGGCCGTGGTGCGAGGGACAGGTAACTGCCACTTTCCTCCCCAGTGCGGCGTCCCGTCCCGGAGGTTTGCGCTGGGCTAGGGGAGGGGGGTGGGACGGGGTTGCATTTTTGGGATCTTCACTTGGTAGTTTTGCTGCCTGCCTTAGGTTCCACCCCCAGTCGCACCGGTGGATTTCTGGGCACCACCAGCCCCGGGCCGATGGCCGAGCTGTACGGAGCTGCCAACCAGGATTCGGGGGTCAGCAGTTACATCAGCGCTGCCAGTCCAGCCCCCAGCACCGGCTTTGGCCACAGCCTAGGGGTGAGCGTTCCCTGCCCGGCTCTTGACGGGGGGAGGGACGGGGGAGCGGTACGGCCAGCGGATGGGGAAGGGGCTGCCTCTCCGCATGGTTCTCCGGCGGGCAGCCCCCTTTCAGCCCGCAGCCTGCTCTCCTGGCTACGAGACACCACCCACCACCCCACCGCTGGCCCCGGACCGCAGCTGGTGCAGAATGCGGCGCTGTGGGGAACCACACAGCACTCAAGGTCCGGACCTTTCCCCTGTCTGGCCTGAACTTCCCAAGGGCCTGCCGTGGCCCTGGCGGCATCCTCCAAGGCGTGCTCCTCAGAGCTGGCACCTCCAGCCAGAACCAGCTTCCCAGGAGCTGGGCCGTGGCCGAATTCGTCGTGGTGGTAGGTCTGCTTCGCTTTTCTTTTGTTTGCTTTACAGTGGGGTTTTAACTCTTCTTTCGCAGGGTCCCTTGATTGCAACAGCTTTTACCAATGGGTATCACTGAAGCTGGGGACCGAGGAGGCAGGAGGTAAGAGAGCTGCAAGCAGGAATGGGTGGTGGGAACTAAGCGAGAGGACTGAAGTTGCGAGCTAGCCGCCGCGCTTGGGCTGCTGGGCAGGAGCTGCGGATGCTGCCACGAGGCTCGCCAGCCGACCCAGCGTGCCGGAGGAGAGTCCCGGGCTGGCTCGTGCCCCGGTTCTGCGCCAGAGTCCGTGGCTCGGCCGGCTGCGTTGCCAGGCCACGCTCCTCGGGCTGGAAGCGCTGCGGCGAGACCACGTAGTGTCTGGGTGTGAAGGGGAAGGCAATGGGAGCGCTGACAGAAGGAGGAAAGGATTCGGCCGGAATCCAGGGGTGATGCCGAGAGACAAGCCTGTCTCCCCCAAGGTTCGGGAAGCCTCCTCCCTGCAGCTGGCCGCTCTCCCTGCTGCTGCGAGCGGTCTCTGGGGAGCGAGGTTTCCTTCCCTGTCCGGGAGGAGAAGGGCAGAGAGGGAAACCTGAGCCTGATGCGGCCTGTTTCTGGTCCAGAGATGGGCTGGAGAGGGAACTGGTGGATCGTCCCCGTCTGCTTTGCAAACACAGCAGAATTTTGTTGGTTTAGAAAGGAAAAAAAACCTTCTCCAAATGGAAGGCAAAAGCTCCTAGGGAAGGGCGACCTGACAGGAGTCCGTGGCAGCCTGGCAGGGCTGCGCTGAGCTGAGAAGGGGCCGGACTCCGCCACGGCCCGGACGTGAGCCAGGAATATCGCAGGTCCCGACAGGCAGGCTGCCTGCACCGGGCCGGCGGGCAGCGCGGCATGCGGGGCCTTGTCTGCGGGCCTACGTGTCGCCATCAGAAATGGAAACACCTCTGCCGTGCCCCACTGCTGTGCTGGAGAGAGGCAGAGCAAATTGCCCGGAAAAGTCTGTGTTGGGGCAAGTTGGGATATTGAGTATTTCTGTCAAATAATGGGGGGAAAAACCACAAGGGAGCAGCGGTTGGTGGTCGTAGATCCTGTGCCTTCCCTCCCCTGCTGTCTCCCGCAGACTCCCCAGTGCCCGACCGAGGACGGCGGCTGGAGGAGCTGGTGAGCCTCGGGGGATGAGCCAAGGTTACCGTTTTCTGGAATCAAACTGCACACTGCCGGCTGGCCGCCAGGCTCCTGCCGCCCTGCCCTGATCTCTCCCCTTGACCAGACCACACTGGACTGAACCCGAGGAGATCATCTCGCTTTCTTACTAACCACCGACGGTTTACGCTTCCCCCCTCCCTGCCCCCCCAGCCCACCGATTCTTCTTTTATTTATTTTATTAGCTGTTAGTTTTATTTTTTTATTTTATTTTTTTATCTTTTTTGGGGCTCCCCCTTTTTGTTGTTTGCTCTTTCCCGAGCTAGTAGACATATTTTATGAATTGGCTTTGTGATTGTGTTAGGTAGTTTTTATTGAGGAGTATTTTTATTTGGCTTTGAAACTGTTTTGAATATTTTCAACTCTGTTGTTGTTGTCGTCAGTGTTTTTAAAGCACGGTATGTAACAAGAATGCAGTTCTGAAGGGAAGAAAGAGACGCAGAGAGAGCAAAGGCTGAGAGGAACTGATGTATTTCTATTTTTTTTAAAGAAACTGTTTTTAATTGTTTCTGTTTTGTAAATGTGAGGCTTTGAAAAGTGTGAAACTCCAAGGATCCGAAAACGTTGGACATCGCTATGGAACAAAACAAATGTATATTTTGCTAAGTGAAAAACACTATCCTTACAGCTGAGAGAATTTCTGTTTTCCTAGGTTTAGTTTTACGTGGGGTTTTCTTTTTCCTCCTGTATAATATGTAAATATCGCGAGGTGAACCTGGCTGCCTGCCGCAGCCTGGCTCCAAGGAGCAGCTCCAGGTCCTGGACTTGGTGCCGCAGCGTGAGCAATACTCTCCAGCAGAATCCTGACAGGACTCCGTTCTTTTTTTGTACACCTTTTACTGTAAGATTTTAAGACCTCTGATGAGATGGAAGGGGGGGTGGGGGCGGGGGTGAGACGTACCGGCCATTGGCCACATTGCTGAGCGGGTTAAAGCTGCTTCCGATCGCTCAATGTACAGACTCCATCACTGGGCTCCGTAGTGCCAGCGTCTGGTTTGGCTGTAGGTAAGAGGGCTTTACCGCCACTGCTTGTCTTGGTTACTTTAAAAGGAATTCACTCTCCAAACGCTATCGCTCGCGTCAAGATTTCCTGGGAAGGGGATGCTGCTCCGGAGGYGAGGGCATCGGGAGGGCTGCCGCCCCGGGCGGGGGAGACGCGGGTGGTCGTTCTGGAGGGCAGGGCGCTGGGCTGGGGAGTCATTAACTGGGGAGAAAAGCAGCAGGGTGGTGAWCTGGGGCGGGTTAAGGGCTTCTCAGGGATTATACAAATTACAGAATCGCAGCTTCCCCTTTGCTTTACTCCGTGTTCTGAAGAGCGGGGGAATCTGTCCGCTGTGGTGTGCGGGGCTGAGCTGGTCCCTTCTCCAGAACCTGCTGGGGCTTCCCCCAGYGTGGCCCGGCCCACGCTAAGGAGCAGGCTCTGCCCGGGGAAGCCTCCAGCAGGAGTGCTAGGGGCAGGTTTGGGTCTGGATTAAGTGAACCAAAGACCTTGTTAAGGGGGGTGATTAAGCCTTTTATTAAGATGCAGCCAAATTCTTTTCCCAGGGAAATAACAGCTTCATCTTAAGTTTTAAAAATCATTCCCTCTCCTCCCCCAAACTGAGCCCCTGCGAGGGAGAGGGCCATCTAGAAAAGGACTGGGAGGGCCACAGTGCCCGAAGGGCCCTTCTCTTCCCTCCCCTCCCCTCCCCTTCYCTCCCGGGCGCYGGAGCTTGTCCTGACCTGGGCGATACGTTTGGAGAGTTCTGTTTAGGTAAGAGGGTACTTTACGGATTAGTACTGAAAACACAAAGCAATAATTTTTGTTACTGAGACAAGAGTCTGTATGTCTGTTTTTTTAAATATTTCCTAATTAAAGAAGAGCTGCATTTTATTGGGTTTATTTTTATTCTATATACTTCAAATTTGGGTCTGCGGACAGCGCTTTCCTCCCTCTTGGTAAATGCGCTGAACTGCTTCTGTGCCCCCTCCAGACAGCCACGGGCCGGCTGTGCTGCTGCTGGGCTGTGATTCACTCTGGCCAGTGCTGCCGCTGCCTGGAGGCTGGGGCTCCGGTTTCAGGGTGGGCATTTTTTTTAAAAGAAATAAAGCTGTGTTTTTAAGCCAGTAAGTTATTACACTCCAATGTTTGTTCTCTCCACACCTGTAACCCTTTTTCCAGATTTCAGTTTTAAATTCCTAATAAATTATTTGAAAACTGTCCTTCTCTGTCATTATTAGGGTGTGGGTGGTTTTCCAATGGGGGAGATTTTAGGCGAACTCGGACCTGGCTGGAGTCTCGTCCTGTCATTAGATAAAAGTCCAAGGGCTCCAGTTCTGTGTTCTGCTCCCAGCTTTGGCTCCGGCCCAGTTTATAATGTGAGGCAGATCTGGTTTCGGTAGGGATTATGTCTCCTCTTTACATTATAGGGGTTTTTAAAGATATCCGTAGGTTGAAGAAAGGAGAAGACACCGTGGTGTTTAGAAGGTTGGCCCAGATACTCTTTGGATTCATAGACTGCAGTGGACCGAGGGGGCTAGATGTAAGAAAGGAAAGTGTAGAGATGGGCGGAAAAATGCCTTAATAGATAAAGAAGAGAACTAGAAGAGAAAGGCAAGTTATACTATAACAGTGTAAAATAGGGTGGGGAACCTATGCGGCAGAGTCTTAATTGTATAAAATTCTTAACAATAATTTAAGGTGTATCTAGTGCAGGCCTGTGAATTTAGGAACCAGTAATAAGTTGGGCTCTCCTCATATGCACACTGAAGGCCAGCAACAGGTTGTTATAATTTCTGAAGACCAAAAATAGCATTGGTGGAAAAATCTTTACCCTGCTGGGCTTTTTCTCATACGGCACTCTTATAAAGCTCACATGCTCACTTTCTCACACTTGGTGCCTCTCTTGCTACATTATGATGGATGAAATCTGAGATAGGAAAGGTACTTGCCGTTTGTGACTTAAAAAGGCCAATTTACTAATGGAAGGTTTTTTAGCAACATCAGTGGTAAATCAGAAACTGAAAAGTGGGGACAAAAGGAACCACAGCGTCTTAAGATTCATAGGTAAAAGAATGAACAATAAACAAAAGACTAAAAGTGGCTGAAGTAGCAAAGGAGAAGGAGAACTCTCTACTGAAGGGAAAGCACATTGATCTGTGAGCGAAGGATTAAATTATTGTTTCTAAACTAACTGGAGCGTGGACTGTCCTTTACATCAGCCTTTGATCGTTGTTCAGTGTTCTCACTATTAGGACCCAAGACTCGAATCGGTACCTCAGCATCTCTTTGCCTTTAACTGGCGAGTGGGGAATCTCAGAGAGCATGTGAGAGTTAAAAAAACCTGGTGCTTTCATCGGGATGTCCAGCTGTAGCCTTCGACATCCTATGGATACACTGGGCATCCTGCCGTGCTTTCAGCTGTTACGACGGCGAGGGTGTCCTCGTCATCGCTTGTGGTGAAGGTGCCCTTCAGGAAACGTGCATTGGAACCTACCGAAGGGTGTTGAACCCTAAGTCTCCTGGATAAGCACTCTGAAAATTTGGGCTGTTGTGGAAAAGCAGACTTTGCCTCTTCCCCTGGCTCATAAAAAACAGAGGCTTGTTTGGGTGCATTTGAAATAAATGGGGACTCCTGTTGTCAGGGAAGTTGTCTAGGATCTAGTGCATAAAAATGCCAAACCTTCAGCCTTGACAGTGTTAGAGCCTCTGGGCTCTGAAGACAAGTGCAGTATTTTGGACTCACCCCAGGCAGCTCCAGGAAGCTTTCTCTCACCTCGTGCCTTGGCAGAGAGAACCAAAGGGCCTCGCTGGCTTCTGGGTGTTGGAGAAAAAGAAGCTGCTCTCTCTGACCTACTGAAATCTGCTGTGTGAATTAAAACTTGTGAGCCCAGTTCAATTCCGGTGTAAGACCTCTAAGGTCATTTAAGAATAGATGCAAGTGCTTGCGTAAGCCAGATAATATTAGCCTTTCCAGGCAGGTGAGTACTGTGCCACCTGCACGTGGATTCAGCAGCTACTGGAGTAGGGCTGGCCAAACACAACCACAAGGGAAGATCAACTATTGCATTTCCAGACATGTGGTTAAAGTCTACCGACTAGCATAGAAATTAATTTCCCCTAATTTGAAGAGCAGGGACCCTATGTGAGAGGGAGAACAGGTAGCTTTTTCTGGACGTACCTTGTATTAAAACGAAGAGCTGCATTTACCAGACAGATTTTGATGAACAGAGGAGTGAATGGACATTTAAAGGAAACAAACTCTTTGAGCAGGTGGCACGCTCACCTTTTCCAGAGTTGCTGTGACGATGGCAAGTCTAAAGATGTAAAGCATCATCGTGAGCCCAGGAGCCTGATGGCACGGTATGCCATCAGAATAAGGGTGACTGGAGGCTTCTCCGATTTCATCTGACTCCGCTGTGCCTTGCTGTGTGCCTGGTGAGGTGGTAACGTATAGAGCTTGACCAGCTCATGCCATGCCTAGCCCTGAACTGCAAATACCTTTTTTTTTTGGTCCTCTGCTTCACTGAAGCCTCAGGAAAAGGCCTGTTGAACCTCTGCTGTTTGGAAACTGCAGATAATAGTTTCCATGGTCTTCCCACTACCCATGTGTTACTGTCTCAAGCCATTTTCTGCCAGCTCCCACCACCTTCCTGTGGTCACACTTTCCTATGTCATTGTGGCAGTTCATTATGCTGCTTTTCCCAAGCGATTGCAGAGGCTTTCCAAGTTGCTTGGCTCCCGTTCCTTGCCCAGTAGTAGCTCTTCCTCATAAACGGTTTCAAAGTCAAAAAATTTGCCTGAATTTTGGTCAGTTCAGCTCGTGCCAAATGGCCATTTGGGATGAGTGAACTACTTGTATCTTATTCCCTAAATTAGGCCAGGAGAATCCATTGGGAGGTACAAGATTAATGATGAACCGGGACGCCATAAGAAGAACACGCCACGTATTAATAGGGTGGATACTGGTATGCCAACAGTTTCCAACATAACTGCCAACACTGCTACATTTTTTAGCAGAGAGCCCGTAAAGATACCCAGATCTTTCCAGCTGACTTCTAATACTAACATTAGAATAATTTAATAACAGAAATCTAAAGAGCAAATATTTGTCCTCTGGAGTTCTGGCGTTTCAACTCCACTGGCCTTCAGGTGGCCATGACACAATCTCCTGGCCATGGCCTCTGATGGAGGTTTGTGTTTAGTAACGTAAATACTAGCTCATTTATTTTACCTCTGTGTCAAGGTGAGCTTGCAGTATAAAGGGCCACCTTTTTTTTAGCAGTAACTTCTTTGTTAAGTCCTTCACTAATGAAGTCTCTTGTACTGCTTTTCCTGCTGTCCGGTGTGTATGTGGCATTCCCGCCCCCTCGACGTCCCCCGACAGCCCCATGTGTAACGCTAACCTCTGTGTTTTTTCTCAGTGGCTGCAGCCAGTGCTGCTGTCTCACCCCGGGCAGTATGGCAGCTTCGTGAGATGGTCAAATGCACCATCCCACAGAGCAACCCTCTGGTGGATTTTGCTGACTACGGCTGCTATTGCGGCTTGGGAGGCAGCGGGACACCGGTAGATGAACTTGACAGGTTGGTAAGACTGCTTGCGCAAACCTCTTTCCTCTCCTTGCTTGCTTTCTGTGGTCTGCAGGGCAGCTTCGCCTCAGCTGGTCCTGTCAACGTTCACAGAAATCTCTGGCTGCTGCGAATGACGATTTTGCCCAAAGACTGATCTAAGGGAAAAAGGCTGTTTGTTATTGCACCCCAATGTGTTGTTACTAGGATAAAATATAATCCAAGTAACTCTGACTTCTGTGGCAGCTATGCTGGATGGCTGGAACGGGGGTGTCTCAGCACTTTCGTAGCACTACTGTGCCAGCAGCCAGGAGAGCAGCGCTGAGCACACGGCAGCGTTCGACCATCGCCACGCTCAGTGCTGAGCTGCACGATGCCAAGAACCAGCCTGGCGGTTTAGCGCTCATACGAGGTTGATAACCAAGGTGCAGTGAGCTGAGCCAGCCGCTAGCTCACCAGGAACCGGGCGCTGAGGGGGACCTTAGGGTAGATGCCACTCTTGTGCTCCCCCTGTGCCCGATGGACAAGCCTGCAACGACGCCGGAGCGAGGGCACGGGAACCAGGCAGCTCGGGGGCCGTTAGTTTCCCTTTGAGGTCCCTCATGCCTGCTCCCCTGTCACTGGGTGCCTTTTTTTGCTCAACGCCTCTTCTAAGGAACACCAGCCTATTTGGATGTCCTACAAGTCAGCTGAGTTAGCATCGCTGGCATTTTCTGACCTTTTCCTCCTTGTTTCCTAGGTGCTGTCAAGCACATGATCATTGCTACAGCGAGGCAAAGAAGCTCCCRTCATGCAGAGTCCTGCTGGACAACCCGTACACAAAGACGTACAGCTTCACCTGCTCTGGCAAAGAGATTACATGTAGCAGTACGTCCCCTTCTGTGTCACGCTCCTTCAAAGGTCGCTTCGATATCCTTTCTGAAGGAATGAGGGCTGCGTTGCGCTAGACGCTGCTTTGGCAGGAAAGTGCTTCCTGACAGCTACCCAGCCCTCCGCCGTCATCCCCGCCTGTCGGGAACAGGGTACCCTGCACAGGCGCTGGAGCAAACGCTGTGTAGCGGTTCCTGGCTGCATTAGAAGTGACACGGTATTACAGCACGCAGGGAAGTCTGTCCCCTTCAGGGAATAGAGTGTTATTTTTCTGAGAGTCCTTTTAATTGAAGTATTTAAGAGAGCAGCACACTGGCTGGGTAATGTTTCACAGCTTCTGCCAGACAACTTTAACCTAATAGATCTGAGCTCCTGCAAGGCGCTTGGGTTGTGACAGCAGACAGCCTGGCGAGCGGGGAAGAACGGTGGCAGGAAGGAGGCTGCTGGGCTGGTGTGAGGAACCAGCTCCAAGGACGGAGGCTTTGGGGCGAGGGGGCGGTGGGAGAAGCACATCACCCCAAGAGGCAAAGGCAGCAGTGGGCAGGGCTGACGCCCCACAGGAGCGCCTGCTCGAGCCCCTGCCTCGTCCTGCGAAGGCGCAGGCAGGCCGTGACGGCTCCCCCTCTCCCCACCAGGCACCAACACCGACTGCGAGATGTTCATCTGCAACTGCGACCGCGTCGCCGCCACGTGCTTCGCCAAGGCACCCTACAACATTGCCCACAGGAAGCTGGACACCAAGAAATACTGCCAGGAGCCCTCTTCCTCCCAGGCCTGAGGGCAGCCACGGGCTGGCGGCTGCTCCTGACTAATAAACGCCTTGCAACGAGCCGAAATCTCCGGCCTCCTCCCTGCGCCGCGCTGAGGGGAAGAGCGGGCGGGCGGGCAGGCGTCGAGCGCCACCGCCGCCCCTGAGGCACCGCGCGCCGGGGGCCGGGGGAGGCCACGCCCCCTTTGCCAGCGGCCCATTGTGGCGCGTGCAAGGGCCGCCGCCAGCGCGTTCCCTGATTGGCCGTTCGGAGCCGCGGTAGGAGGGGGGCGGGGACTGCGAGCCCGCCGGGCCAGCGCGGGCGCGAGGCAGCGAGCAGGTGCGCCGCGC
>NW_020450530.1:1808581-1827390 GCF_003343035.1 Apteryx rowi
GAGCGGGGCCCTGCTGCCCTCCCTCACCGCCGCTCGCAGGCCCCAGCCGTCGGGCGGCGGCGGCGGCCTGGAAGCCGGGGCAGGGCCGGGGCAGCCCCCGCTGAGGGGCGGCGTCTGGCGGGTCTCTCTGCCCGTCGAGGAGCGCCTGGCACCGGCGCTGCCGCCCGGCTGGCTGCCGTCGCGCCGCAGAGGYGCTCAGCAGGCCGGCGGTGGCTCCCGTGGCGGAGGCTGCCCCGGTGCAGCGCAGGGGAGGCCTCTGGGTCACCAGAAAGCGGCTCCGTTGGCCCCAGCAGCGGGCGGTTTGCCCTGTTGTCTCTGCCCAGGTGCACGATGGAGACCCTGGATGAGTTTGACAACGAGTACCCCCTCAGTACGTCGTTCTGCAAGCTGATTTCCACGGAGGACTTTGAGGAGCAGTCTTTGTCCTACACTCAGCAATGCCTGCACGAGCTGTTCTCGAGCATGGAGCAGAACCCAGGGATCTGCGAGAGGGCTGTGAGAAAGCAGAAACAGATGGAGAAGGAAGGAGCTGGCTTGATATCTTTTTTAAAGGTACCTGCAATGTCTCCCTAGTCAAGGTCCCGAGATCTTTGAAGCCGTTAGGGTGATAATGAGATAGGCAAATTACATTTAAAAAAAAAAGTCTCACAACCAGATTTTCCATCTTAGGGCATATCGATTCCTAGTTTTGTATTGTTACTCTATTCCTGTTTTTCCTCAGGTGTTTGTGCACATGAATTTTCTGGAATCATTGAGCTCCCTCAGGATTTTCCTCCACAGAAATCTGGAGGATCCTGGGTGCAGTCCCATCGTATTACAAAGATGAATCCTCTGTAGGGAGGGAAGTGCTGGATCAGGTCTCTAGTCCTCACGCACTGCCCTTGATTCTGAGATCGTTGTTTGTAGAGCAGTAAAGGTCCTAAGTAAATGTAAATGTTACTGAAATCCCTTTATAGTGATACATGATAAATCCCATTGTAGAGATAAAAGCAAAATGCCATCACTCTACAGAAAAACCACTGTTTCTGAGCTATCTCATCGCCAGCAGGAAAGAGAGCTGGGTTGCAGCTGGAAGTGTTTTGGAAGCTATTGGCATACATCTTTCCCTGTAGTAGGAGCTCTCTAGGTTGAGATGAGTCGTATAGATACTCCTGGCCTCCAGGACTTGGGATATGCTAGCATTCCCCAGATACATTCAATGGATAGGTTGAAGGCACCAACTCATTCTGTATGCGTATCCCTGTGCTCAGAGAGCATGGGAGCTCTGAAGCCATGAGCGGCACCGTAGCCGTTACAGCTGGCATCTGAAGTGCTGGAGGGACGGTGACTTTGTGGGCCTGTGTTGCAAAAGTGAGCTTTCAGCGTCTTATCTGCCTTTTCCCTCTTGTTTTCTAGGCCAAGGTTTTTTGGACTCTGCAGGGAGAATTGAATTACTGTAACTATGTGGGCATCGCAGAGATGCAGGAAAAAGTATCCCAGCTGAGACGAGACATGCAGAGAGCAAACAACTATGCTCGGGGTAATGACTGTGTTTCAGTTTCCATTTAGGCCTGGAGACCAATACGAGACATTTTTACTTTTGCTTTTTCTCACAGACTCAGCTCTTCTTATCTGCTGCTCTCTGGCTAGTGGCACAGAAGAAAAAAAATCACAGTATGTTGTAATTGGGTGCCTTTCCCTAGCGGGAAGGGAGAAGGCAGGGAGTTGCACACAGACTTGCAGATATCAGCTGTATCTGGAACAGTGGTTTTAAGTCCCCGTTGGCTTGACTCTGCCTTTCACCTTCCTATAGCATTTTTTTTCCTGATCACTTGGGGAGGATCTTGGAGATTATAGTGGTGTTATTTATCTGCCACCTTTTTCATGCTTTTTCTCTGTAGACCTCAGAATATGTTATAAAAAGGCATAGGCCACATATTATATCCGTTACATTAAGGAAAACGGACACAGAGAAACAAAGTGGCTTTTTGAGTGTCAGAGTGTGACTTCTGAATTGATCAAAGGACTGGGAATTCAGCCTGGTCTCATCCTTCCAGGTGTAGTATCCTGTACTCTGGGCAACACTACCAACAGGTTTTCGCTTTGCTTTGGATCCACGGTGTGCCTGTTGGCTATCCTCTTGCCGTTGGGGCTGGCTGTGTTTTAGTGTTGTTTTATGTGTACCATTTGTGGAACACTCTGGCAGTAAAAGTTGCTTCAGAAATGCTGGATATTAATTACTCATGAATTTTCTCCCTTGGATCCTTCATGTCTCTTATTTTCTGACATTTCTTGCTTACTGGTTTTGTGGACAACGGGAGAGAGAGGATGTACACAAGCCCATGGGAAAAGGACGGAAATGAGGGGAGAGGAGTATTTCCCTCATTTTGGAGCAATGAAAAGGCAAAAGCTTTTAGTCCAGCCAGAAGTCTTTACAGTTCTGAACTCCTTAGTTATAACAGTAATGACAAAACAAGACTTGATGGGGCCCTGCCCTTGATGCTGCCACTCTTTTTTTGTGGCTGTTGTGCGTGTGCTGCAGTGGGGTTTCTAGAGGAGGCTCTGAGGTGAGGGGTTGGTGTTCAGAGGATGTGCTGTCGAAGGGGACAGTTGTGTTGGCTTACATTGGATTTGGGGACATCCTAATTCAGTAAACATTTCCCGTGCCCTTCAGAATGACTGAGTCCAACACAAACTGGGTTGCAGCACCTCAGCAGACCTTGCTACTTTGGAGCCAGATTTTAATTGTGTTCTTGTGGAATTAAACTGCTTGGAAATCTAGAGGATGTTCTCCAGGATGTAGGATTTGTCCAGCAGTGTTTCTATCAGGCCTGGCATCCACTCTTTGAACAGCAGCAGAGGTTTTAAGCTCCAGTACGGATAGAAGACCTCTGGCTGTCGCAGCACACCTGCTTGAACTATTTTTTGAGCGCACTCTTCCTTCGGATTTGCAGCCATTCTGATTTTATCACCAACCTTTTTCACAGCATTGTCTAGAGTAAAAGAAACAATAATCAGACTAAGGGTCTTCACTGTCTGTCCTTTAATAGGAGGATCCCAAGTGCCAGCACTGTGCTATTCCCTCAATTATCAGCTGCCAGGTTCCGGATTTTTTTTTGTAGTTCATAGATTACCATGCACTGAATCTGCAGCTCTTCCTTCCCTCCCCGGCTCCCCCCCGGTGTTTTCTGTTGCTCATAGGGTTTCATTTTCATGTCGCAGCTGAAAGATCATGTCTTTACCTAGTAAAAAGCTATGATATTTAGGTCGTGGGGGGGGGTTGTTTGTTTTTCTTTTTTCTTTCTTTCTTTCTTTCTTTTTTTTTTTTTTTACCTGTATTGATATATCCCAGCACAGCAATTGTGACAGAGACGTTGGTCTGCTGGAGGCGAAGTTCCCTGCGTAGAGAGCTGTAGAATCCCTCCAAAGCAAACTTGGCTGCATTGTATGCTAGGGTGAAGGGGCCTCCTATGCGACCTGAGGGGAAGCAGACCACCAGGAATTACTGAGACGGTCACCCAAGGTCACTGAGAAAGTCTTCATGGACAAGAAGATGCACTGAAGGTTTGAGGATGCACTGGTTCCTCCTCAGTGATCCAATTCTAAATGCTGCTTGTACCTTTTATTAGTATAAATGGGAAACTCGAGAAAAAATATTTTCTATGAGGTGTGATAGCTTTGCATGCGCGAGAGTTCTTATGTGTCACTTCCCTTCCAATCAGTTTTGAGACTGGGTCACAGAGCTGTTGTGTGTCAGGGAGGGAGCAGTCCCAAATGACAGGTAGCAGATCAATTTTAAAGGAGTGTTTTGTAAGACTGATTTAGAGGAGAGTCAGAAGTGTTCATGAAAGAGTTCTATAACAGGCAGGAGAAAAAAAAGGATTGGATCTTTTCTGTAAAGCAATGAAGATAATTCCAGCATTTTTGATTGGCTGGACTCAGAGTAGGGTGAACAGGACAAGCCTTCCTTACCGCTCATGGAGGATACAACAACGATGCTGCCCTGAGACTCCCGCAGCATGGTCAGCGCTGATGCGGTCAGCTGGACGTAACTCAAGAAGTTGATGGTCATGGAGCTAGTCACTGCTGCCATGTCCCCTTTGAAAGGGCCAAACTGACCACTTCCTCCCACGTGGTTCAAAACCAAGTAGTCAAGACCCCCTGAAAGAGAAGACAAAATGTGGGTTCATAAGAAGCTTGTGGCTCGCTTCCTGGACTGGCGCAGATGAAGCATGGGCTTGTTCATCAACATAGCAGCTGCTCTCTGTTCATGAATCGGCTTTAACAATGAATCCAGCAGACGCTATTGCAAACCCTTCCCATGCAAACAAAAACATTTCTTTGACTGTTTATCATAGCCAGAACTTACTGCTGTTAAAGTCAGTATCAAAACTCCCATAACTGAGGAGAGGAACTGAGCTCCCTATCTAATCCTTGCTGCCCTGGCTCCAAGCTGATGCCTAGTTTTTGTTTCCCAGGCCATGTAGAAGGTACATGCACCACTGGCAGTGTCCTTGCAGTTTGATGTCATTGGGGTCAAGGTCATCCAAGAACTGACTTGGATCCTATGTGGTTCCTAAGCCAGCTGTTGCAGATGTGCTGTCCCTGCTTCTCTCTCCTCTCTGCAGACTGCTGGAGGCTTTCAGTGCTCTAACTGCAACCACCCCTCTTTGCTCCCATGGCATGCGTGACTTGCCTGCAGCTCCCTGGACACCACCCGCGTGCCCCGGTGCGACGGGTGGTGCTTACTGACGCAGAGCGCGCACACGAGGGAGGAATAGGATTTGCTGATTAAGCAAAACCCTTCTGTAAGGGCCCAGCGTTCAGCAAACAACTTCAGTAATGGCTGTTTGGCCTTTCCAGCAAAAATGTCCTGTAGCCCACCAAGCTGTGCTTTGGGAATAACCCTGCTGGGCACAGAGAAGCCTGCGATGTGCAGGAAAAAAAGCCAGTCCCTCTGCTCTGTTGGTACAAGTCAAAATAATTGGTTATTAAAGGGAGAGCGCTACTAACTGCCATGTGCTGGGTCTGCATGGCCGGACCTGCTGCTGCCGTGTTAAGGTTCTTCCTGTTAGCATAGGAATGGGGACTGGTACATGTCCCTTAGGTCACCCTCTCCTATTCCACTTCCTTATTTTGGAGAGTGGCCCTTGGAAAGACAGGGACAGCATGGAGATCGGAACTAGGCTACCCAGAATACTTTTTCCACGGTAATTTTGTGAGACCAGTTACTGTTTACTGAGTACTGGAAGGTAAACGCTTTACCCAGCCTGTCTCTGACATCTTGAACGACCTTCTGGGCTGCAGTCAGATTGCTCATGTCTGCTACGACGTGCCCGGCAGAACTTGCTCCCAGGGCCAGACACTTCTTTGCCACCTGGAGAGAAAAGAGCAGGCTCAATACTGCTGTGTACAAATGCGGTGTTTCTGCTGCCGCTGTTTGTGCAGCACGGAGGAGAGCACGCAGCCTTAGTTTGTCCTAGCTTAATCAACAGGGGAGGTGTTTTTAACGTAACGTGGGCAGAACGGAACGTAGCGGGAGCATGTCACAAGGTAGGGGGCAGAGGTGACGGCTTGCAACAGTGTGTGCATAAGGACAGGTCCTGAACCTGACTTCCTAGGTGTGAGGGCTCGCTGAGCAAATGCTTCGATTCTTGCCTGGCTGTGCCCTGCGGCGCTGAACTGCAGACTTCTGTTCAGGGAGAACCTAAACGTTCTGTTGATTTGATTGCTGTCCTGCATCCTTACCTGCTTGAGCTGCTGTTTCCTCCTGGCAGTGAGGATCACGTGGGCTCCCAGTCGAGAAAACTCGTAGGCTACTTGTTCCCCGATCCCTGTGCTTGAGCCTGTGACTAGCACGCGCTTCCCTCGCACCATATCTGTGGGGGGGAGGGGGGCAAAAGGCTGTTAGCAGGGGATTTTTCTCCCTTCCCCGGTCCGCCAAGCAGTAGTGCTGCTGCAGCAAGGCAGAGAGCTGCAAGGCAACCGCTGCTGGCTCCGGTTTCTCTGCGTCCCAAGAGTATGTGCCATAGAAGGGGGGCAAAGGACCGCTTGTCTGTCCATCATGGGTACCTGTGCCCCCTTTCCTCCAAAGGGGTTGAGGCTATTCCTATCTGCCAAGTGCTGCATGCGGGCACTAACTTGTTTGTGAAGCAGTGAAGCAGTGGTGTTGTAGGTTTGGTAACAGCCTAAGACTGTTTAGTAGACTACTTCAGGAAAGGGTTAAATGCAATCGGGCAGGTTACGGAGGGCAAAGCTGTGTTGTGTTCCCCCGTTCTGGCCGCTGAAGGGTGCTGGCGGGAGGAGTGGTCAGCCCCTACCTTTCTAAAATGGCCCTCTGTCTTGTGTGCTGTTCCCAAATGCATCTCCAGCTGGGAATTGCCAGTCTGCAGACGGAGCTCAGGGCAAGCACCGGAAAGGGGGCTGTCTGCGGGCTTCTTCTAGAAGATATTGCCCCAGACCAACTGTTTTGCCTCTGGACAGAGAATGAGCGTCCCTTTTTTATCACGACCTAGGCAGCAAACACTTGCTTCAACTGCGAGTTTCCATGGGAGAGGCATGTTCAGCTTCTTTTCAAGACACCTGTTTCTCTTGCATTTTGAAGGGCATCACTGAAACTTATTTCCCAGCTGGTTCCCATGAGCCACAAACTCCATGTTTCAGCAACCCCTTTAAAATAGGCTTTCCCCTTCAACTTTCCCTCTGACTGAAAGGGGCAATCACCATAAATCTGGGAGAGCTTTAGGAAGTGTCTTCAACCCATTTGGCTGTAGGCAACTCAGTAAATGGAGGTTATTATTCCTCTTCACACTAAGCTGTGAAAGCGCATCAAAAAGCATTCATTTCTGAATTCTTTTTTGCCCAAGCAACAAAGGCCTCATCATAGTGAGAAGGCAGCCCCAATCCCACTTGTATGACGTCTTCAATTCCCTGAGGAGCCTCCAGGTTTCCTTACCTGCAGATACAGTTTCTTCACTGTAGAAGTAGTAGGCGCACAGGCAGATGAGGAGGGAGACGAAGAGCCTGACTGCGGCCATGGTCGGTTCTGTGCACGCATGCCGGAGTCAATCGTTAAACCCAACAAACTCTGTCATGCCAGGTGATAAACAGGGGAGGGTCATTAGCTGCTTTTGTCATGCGCCGCCTGCCTGAGTTAGGAGCCAAGCACTCTCTCCCTCCCATCAGCAGGTTTTATCAGATTGTGAACTCTGGGTCAGAGATTGAATCGTTGCAGAAGTTCAGTGCTGAGAGTTCCAGAGTCCAGCTGGATTTTCTTTTCCTTGCCCTTACCAGTTTGAGCTCATGGGATCACACTGGAATTTCGAATGCAGAATGTGTCTGAGTCTTCCTATACATTTCTTTTTTGCAAGCCTTTCTGATAATGGAATAACAGAGGGTCCCAGAAATGCTGTCTTATTAGCAAAAACCACCTTCTCTAATTTGCATATGCTGAAGCTGCACATATCGTCTGGGTCTCTGCAAGGGCAAGCGGCTCGCTTGGCTCATTCACTCAGAACTGCTCCCCGTAGTCTGTAAGTCACGCTCTGTACTAAGAGTTCCTCTAACACACGGTGCTTTTCCTTTTTCTTTTTTCTCTATTTTTAGCCTTAGTAATTGTTACTTGCTCAGCTGATGGTACTGTCAGGGTGAGCAGGTGGGAATTTCTGATCGTCCGTCTGTGTGCCCTGCATGATTTCCTGTTCTGTGAGGACTTGGGTGCACAGGTGACAGACCACTCAGCTGTGCAGCGCCCGCTGGGGACTCTTGCAGATAGAAAAGCTCACAGAAGCAGTAGGACAGGAGGGAAGGGATTAATGGGCTTCTTTGTGTCTTAATTCCAAAAGATCATCACTTGTTAGACTGTAACCAGAAAAATCAAAGCTGTTTTAAAAGTCTGTATAGCAGAATTTCCTGCCCCTTCAGAAAGAAAGCATCAGCCAGGAGAAAATCTGGCATTTGAAAGATACTGTTTTCACAAATTTATGATGGAAATGGCCAGGCCAGCAGGACTGGAGAGGCAAAATCCTCTTGTCATAAATTTACCCTCTCACTGCTATTATCTCTTCTATAATCTAAAAACACAGCTGCAAAGGCTAAGTTAATTCAGATCTCAAAGCTCCTGCATCAAAAAACCTGGGGGGGGGGGGCTGCTTGTGGTGATAAGAAACACAGATTTCAGGGACTTGGCTGAGACCCTTGTCATTCCTTTCCCAGTGACCCCAGACAGCCCCCCAGAACTGGAGCTTTCAGTTGCTGTTAACTGGGGGCTGCCCTAAGAGAGGTTACATGAGAGGAAGACTCCATCTCTTGTGCCCAAGAAATAACCAAGGTTTTGAATGAACAGACTGAGGGAGCCAAACAGTCACTTGGCACTGGTTTGAAATGCCCCCCCCCTTTTTTTTTTCTCTCCTTACAGCTGCAAAGACAGGGAAAAGGCGACGTGCAAGGCAGTTGCGTGGAAAGAAGAAGCCTTTAGAAGGTGGATTTAGCCTCTTTCACTCCAGGATTCCTGAAACTCCCAAGTTCACCATGCCCAGGGTCTTTGGTCCTTTTCCAGAAGTCGTGAATAAGCAGGTTTGTCTGTAGGAGCAATTTGACTCTGGACATGGGAGGCTGCTCTTGCACTGCACGCACAGGTACAAGCCCTCCAGGCCGTCTGCAGTCTGTGCTGCCTTCACTGGAGCACGGTCCATGAAGCGTCTCAAGCTGCAGGACTGTTTGCTCTGAGGATTTGCACACAGTTGGAGACAAGGCTTGCCAAATATGAAGTAGCTTTTACTTGCTCTGGGTAATTCCAGGCCCTTTGAGAGGAGAGGCAGAAGTATCCGTTATAAGGCACTCACAGCTCCTCTATCCGGACCTCAGGAGCTTGTCCTAGTAGGAACAGTTGTAAGAAAAAAAGCTGAGCCAACAGTTAGTGCTCCTCCCATCTTCATGGTAAAAAAAAAAAAAAAAGGCTTTGTGCTGTTGTCTAGAATGTGCTTTTACAAACCATAGGTGGACAGAACTGCAACTTCAAGCTCTGACCTGAAGCAGCAGTGGGCTGGCGTATCAACGATGAGCCAGAAAAGGTAGGAAAGGATTGAAGCCTGGCGGGGAGGGGGGATGGTCAAGGCTGGAATAAAGCTGACAAGGTAGATAGAAGGATCCCTGTTTTCTCCCTGGTGATGGAGGAAGAGAGAAATGGCCCAGGCTCTGTAACACTCTTTTTTCCTCCTGTTAGTTTCAGCCAGTAACACGAGGATTACTTTCTTTTTGTTTAGTCTCTTAGGACAATTATTTCCACCCCCCTCCCCGCCTTTGGCACCTGCTTTTGTAAATCCTGATTAGGCTGAGAGAATAAGGCTGAACACTAAGTCTCTTACTGAGTTTGTTGTCTTCCCACAGCATGGTCGATTTGCATCCTGTAGTGCTCAACCCGGGAGGTTTTTATAACTCCCTCCAGGCTGGTAACTGCATGAATAAGCTGAGACACACAAACTTCTCAAGGTAGGTCTTTGCTAGTCACCTGCAATGGCATAGCCAGCTTCTGATCGCTGCTATCTCTCTGCGTTGCACGTTGCCACACAAACAGTCCCAAAGGGGTGACAGGGAAGGTGTCAGTCCATGTTAACAGTAATGCAGATGGGGCTTTTGGTGTAGGAACTTTATTTAGGCTTTCTGTGACGTTTCCTAGTTTGGTGAACTTACTTCTCAGTGGTGTCCGGGGGGACATGTTAAGGGGCAAAATGCTCTGATGCTGCTCTAAGAGAAGTCAAGCTCCCATTTTAATAGTGTTGGATCAGCTTAGCAGAAAAAAAAGGAACTTTGTCATCTCAGCTTCATATGCTGATTATATATTTGCTCATTAACATATAGTAATAAACCATGCACAGGGAATTTACTGTAAATGATGCTGTTCCTAGTGACTTACAAGTATATAGTATAATCAGTGGAGGGTCGGGGTAACATAGCTCATTTATCAGTGATACTGAAGAGACACCTTGACTCCTCTCACACAGGCTCTGTTGCTGAACTGGAGAAGAGGCAGGGATAGGTGTGGGAGGTTTAGTTACCTGTCACATTGCTAGTGCCAAGTGATCACTGGAAATGTTTTCTTGTTCTAGATTGCTTGGCAATGCTCCCATGCCTTCTCCCCAAAATGCTGACCGTACCGGCACTAAACCTGCAGCCTCTGTGCTTACCACACCTATGCCATGCAAGTTGCAAGGTGGCGCAGAAGATGAAATGGATAGTGAGAAACCTGGCCCCAGTTCTTCTTCTAACGGGGCATAAATGTCACATTTTACATCAAAGACCTACGTGAATAAACTTTCCATGCAAGCTCTGTGGTTGTGTGTGGAGCCTCTGCTATGCCTTAGCAATGATTGCTGCAAAAGCTTTGGTTAGCAGGACAGTTGTACTAGGCTAGAGATGGAGTGACATCAGTGAGCTTTCTTCACCACCGAACAGCAGGTACTAGCTGACTGGAAAGTGGGATCTTCATTAAATGGGAGCAGTGTGCAGGTAGAGGACATGAACTTAACTCGGTTGGCTTCTAAGTGGAACATCATCTCCCCTGGCCCATTACGTCCAAATCTTGAAACACACACAAGTATCTAACTCCCTCTGCCTTCTGTGGAAATTGGGTACCTAAGTATCCCTTAAAGTCTGTGCTTTACTTGCTCCTGCCTGGCATGGATTTGAAGCAACAACAAAGCGAAAAAGAGCATTGTATCATGTGGTCAGTTCTCATTGCTTGGCTCCTTGCTCTTTCAGCAAATGACTCTGGCATCCTTGCTTCCAACCACTTGTTGGTTCTTATCAAAATAGTAATACAGGACATGTTATGTGGGGGGTAGGACTGGGGCATTTTAATTTGCTAAATGGAAAACTCTAACAATTAAACTCCTTCATAGCCAGAAGGAGTGGCAGATTCATGCTGAAGGTCAGTTCCAAAATTTAATGTTCCAATCTGGGCAAAATTATGTCTTAAAATCCACACATGGTTTAATATATCTTAAGGTACCACTCTAAGGATCAACAAAACATGGTTACCCAGTAGTGACGGATCTGCTGTAAGGAGTGTGCAAAATTACATATGTGAATAGTTTGAGAGGGAGACCTATTGTACAGATTTAATTGTATCACTCTCTTAATTCATCAAGTGTTAGTAATTACATCCTGCATTTTTGCAATGGAACAAATGAATCTAAACTGGCTATTGAGACTGTACTTGAATACATCATATGAGGGAGAGGAAATTACAGTGTAAAATTGTTTACAAAACTGATATTATTTATTTCACCATTGAAATATTCATTAATAACATAACATCTTCGAAAGTGCATTCTAGAAAATGTAGCAGCCACACCAGAAGCAGCTCTGGTCAGATTAGCTAAGAGAAACTCCTCTGGCATCTCAACAATAAATTACTTTTAAAGGGTTCACGTAGTAACTAGCTTAATTGGCCAACTGACAGGGGGGACAAGTGCTTCTTCCCTTCCTTGCTGGAAGACATCAGCCTTGTATTCTGTGCTTTCCAGTCATCTCTTAGAAGAGCGGTGTTCTTGTTCAGCTTCTCTTTTGAACCATGTTTTCTATTACAGTCTCCTCCCAAGTCAAAGCCCACTGCAGGTCCTCTTGCCTCCTCTTGCTCTCTGCAGTTGCCTGATGGTGTCAGTGGATCCCCCAGCTGACAGGTGGTGACATTGCCCTCCTGCGCTATTCTAACTCGTCAAGTTACTCAAACTCTCCGTCCCTCATTCCTCTCTTGGGACAATTCTAAGAACTGTATTGTTCCAGGTACAGAATTCTGATCATCCTGTCCCAGTGAATGCAAAGAAATGGCACTGTTTTCAATGGCAGGGTAAGGAAGAAAAAAAATGAGAAGCTTTTTCATCATCTCTCTGTTCCCTGGTAAGTGGGGATGACTTCAGTGCAGAAAACTGGTCAGGTTGGCATGTGCGAGGCTTGCTGCCCTCTCCTGGTCTCCTCGGGGGCTATGCGTTGGGTCTCACAGCTGCCTCTTTGGTTGAAGTATTTCTGCTTCTGAGATGATGGGTCCTGCAGGAGTGGAGGGAAGAAGCTGCTTTATAGATGGAATTGGTTATTTTATACAACAGTGCTTTGATTAGCTGGATTAATTCAACCAGGCACAGCTTTCAAATCATCAGCAAGAGTCACGGTGACTTAACAGACCTTAATCTCTGCATTACAAAGAAAGATTGCAGCATGTAGTGTTAACAGCGCTGATCAGGCACTCGGCATCTGCAGCTTATTCCATGCAGTTTTCTGATTGTGACAAATGGATGGGAAAGCAACACTGCTGAGTTTTCTGGCTTCCCTTGCCCATTTCTTTGTGAGTGTTTGTACCCAAGCGAATCAACATGCTTTTTGTTTGTGATCACAGGAAGTAGCACCATGGCCCACCAGTGTACCATTAACAGATGCAAATTGACAGCCAGGTTTTGGTGCATATTATCGGAGCATATTTTTAGTCAGCACATCTCAGTCTCTTTCCTGGCTGGATGGCTCAGCATTTGATGGGTATTTGAACAGGGGCGATCCCTTTACCCGGCTAGGTGACTGAGCCGGGCAGGTACTCACCTTGTAAAAAATTTTACTCCTTGATAGCCACTGATCCTCAGCTTGTCGGGTCAGTGTGCATCAATCAAAGGCAGCAGCTCCCCGCAGCGGGAATGCAGTTTCAGGGATGCAAAGTGATCTAACCTAGTCGGCCCAATGTTAAGTATCGCAATTGGCAGCTGCTTCTCCCGGGCAGCGAGAGCAAACCTGTAACCAGAGTATACCTGCACGAAGACCAAGAGACAAAATGATCAGTGGATTAGGCAAAAGAAAAGCTACAGAAAGCAATAATGAGAGCACAGTTGTTGTCGCTGGTAGTGGGGAAAGGGGCGGTATGTACGTGCTGTGTTATGCGACTGCACTTAATTCAAGCAAGAAATTTCTTTATTCAGGCATGCACAGAAAAGAACAGCAGCTTTTAACCTATGTCAGTGAAGGGTTTTACCACAGAAAATATGCATGTTGAAGGGAAATGTCCTTGTCTTTCAGTAAATCTCTGCACCAGTTTTTGTTCGTTACGATAGGTACTTAAGTGCTTCTACTTTGATGGTTCTCACATGGTCCAGCTTAGGAAGTACAAGAATGAACCTGAGGCATTTCAGTCATTCCTGTGCAAAGGATTATGAGCTCAAGAAGTGCAGGCTCAAGGAATTTGTCCCTCAGTATCCTGAAGCCAAGAGAATCACAACAGGACAGCCTTGGTTTTATCTTGTTCTGGGAGGCATTAGAGTACTTCTTCTTAATGTACATTAGCATTTTGTAATAGAACCTTGCTTCTGGAAAACAGCAATTATACAAACTTTGTTCCAGAAACTCCCCCAGGTTAAACAACAGTGGTTTCTAGACCACCTTATCTTATAGATAAGACATGGCTAATGGAGAATGATTGTGAAACAAAGGACAGTCCTAAGTGGCAAGCAGGGATTCTTCTGTTGTCTTCTTCAGCAGTTTAGTTAGGAATTAGAGGTCCTAAAATCTGGTATTTCACACAGCGTGCCATGAGGCCTAAGAGGCTGCCAAAGGCTAAAAGCTCAAGCAAAGAAATGTGGGGTGGTGATCTCTGCAGGGCTGGATTGTGTCAGGTGTCCTGGCTCTACAGGCAACTGTGAACCTATATAGTGACAGAGAGGATTGCAGGGAGAGGTCAGAATGTGTGAATGGAGTTATTTATAGCAGCTTCAGGGAGATTGATGTTGGAGTGACAGGGAAGCTCAAATGGGCAACTGTGAAGCCAGATTCCAAGGACAGTAAAAATAAAATACCAAGAAGCTCTGGAGAGGCTGTAGATCAACATGTCAGCAAACAGTAGTCCCATATTGTGGGACCAAGGACTGCTGCAGGCAGAGTAGCACAGAAAGAGAAACCAGTATGGGAGGAACATCTGGTTACCTGCATGGAGGATCCTGCCACCAGCATGGAGTCTGATTCTGCCAGGCATTGGTGCACGAAATTCACTTTCTCCCGGCTCACTGTGTCTCCAAAGAACGTCACGTCAGGCTTCAGGATTCCACCACATTTCCTGCAGGCTGGCACTTGGAAAGTACACACCTGCTCATCTGTCAGGAAGACATCCCCATCGGGAGCCACACCAAGCGCTTCAGCTTTCCAGGTAGGATTCAGAGCTTCAAAGTGCTCCTGAAGCTCAGAGCGCAAGGTTTGGTCTCCACAGCCCAGGCAGAAAACCCTGAAATGCAGAGCAAAGTCTTACCAGAGAGCTTCATGTCAGCTGACCATCTGGAGCCATAACCTGTTGCTTGGATAGTCTATTGTCACTATCCACAGTTACCTACCAAATAGCACAGGTCAGTGGACTGTCTTTCTACCTCTAGTTGAGACAGTCAAATTAAGAGCTTTATAGAAGAAAAGAAACAAACAGCCAGCGGTCCCCACTTCCAGAACTTGTTGCTTTGCAGAGATGCTCTAGAGGAAGCACTCTGAAGCCTGCTGTGCCTCCTCTCCTGCAGTCAGGCTATGCCTTGTCATGTGGAAGCTTTGGGCAGTCGCAGGCAGACTGGTGGCTCCTCTCCAGCACACCCTCTCTGTGTTTTTCTGGCACTACCCGCTCTGCTCAGCCCAGGCAATTATTCCTCGCATCCTCAGGATCCCTTTCTTCACCTTGGCAAAGGATATGTGCTTTACCAAGGAAAGGGGAGATTCTGACTGACCCAGACACTAAGGGAAACGATCCACAAAGTGCTCCAAAAAACGGGGTGGTGTTCATGCTTATTAAATACTCTGCTGCGAGCAGCACTGGTGCGTGACCCTTTTCTCCACCCTAGCCCAACACTGTCGAGCATGTCACCTCCAGTAACACCGCACATCTGCATTCCGCCTCCTGGCTCAGCAGCTAAGGCTGCACCTGCTTGTTGTTAACCCCAACAAGACACCGGAGCGTTAACCATCCTCTCTACCACGGAGAGTACCTGTGCGTGCAGCCGTGCAGCTCTGTCATGCGCTGGCTCCCAGCTTTGGCGTGAAGGGCATCCACGTTCTGGGTCACCAGCCAGTGCAGCTTTCCCAGCTTCTCCCAGTCTCTTAGCACCAGGTGCGCTGCGTTTGGCTGGTGGGAGGAGAACTGGGGCCAGCCCACAAAGTTCCTTGCCCAGTACCGCTGCCGGGCGCTGGCGCTGCGGACAAACTCAGCGTGCTGGATGGGCCGCCTGTCTGTCCTGGCATAGAGCCCGACACCTTCGGAGCGGTAATCTGGGATCCCCGATTCAGTCGAGACTCCAGCTCCAGTCATCACAAACAGCCTCTTGGACTGAGAAACGAAGCACTGCAGCTCCTCCACTTCCACGGGATCTGGGGGAAGACACGCTGGCACGAAAGTCAAGTTCGGAGAGGTTCTGGATACAACACGGGATCTGAAATGATGAAGTCTGGCGGCTCTGCAGCCTCCTGACAGCTTCCTGGCAGAGAACATGTTCTGCTGAAAGCGAAGAACAGAACACAGGACAGGTAAAAGAAAGCGAAGAGCATGTCCTTAATCCCATTTCCTTGGGATACTCTGGAAAATAATACTGGTAAGTGTTCTTTGTCCTGTTCTTTTGTCTTTCAGTAACGAACTCCAAAGTATTTTGAAAATGTTACTAAAGCCCACTACGTGAGGACAATGTTCGTACGTCCCTTTTGCAAGGGGTAACACCAGGCCTTCCCATGGTGCAAGGACAGAGCTAGCACCCCTGACTCGTGGGGTTCCCGCTCTCCCATCCTGCTGTGGAGGTCTCAGGGGACTCCTGAAGAGCACAGAAAGACCCGCGTGTGCACAGTCTTTTCCAGGTACGTGCAATAGGCAGAGAAGAAGCAGCAGGGAGGCCAAGCACCTCACCCCTGTGGGCATCGTCCGGCTGGTGCCTCCGGTTCCTCCATAGAGGAGACCCTTGCTCTGCTCTCTTGAACATATCGCCTGCTCCAAATCAGTCTTTTCGGTTTACCCCATCCTCGGCCTCTGTTGTGGAAAGCAGCAATCTCAACATTTTCCAGAACAGACTGGTTCTTTGCAAAATGTAAGCTCCGCATGTGGGCTTAGTCTGGTAGGACTTCCTCTATGGTTCCAAATTATGTTTTTAAATCTAATCAGTGGATTTTATTCTCAGGGATTTTTGTTTTGTTTTCATGTTTAGCTTTAGTTGTGTTTGACCCTCCTTCTGAGGAGGTTTAATTTTCCCTGTGAATTAATTAAAAGGGACACAGTTTATTGGGAAACGTTAATGTGCTTTGAGAATAACATCTGTCATGATCCTCCCAAAAGGCTGTTAAGCCAGCTTGACAGTGTTTAAATTGCTTCCACTGATGGAAATTCTCCATTTCTGTCACTTATCATCAAAAGAGCTCTCAAAGAAAATGTTTTGAAGGGGATTGAAATGCAGCTATAATATGGATTGGCCCCCAGGAGAGAGAAGGCAGCATTAGGCACAGCAGCAAAAATACCAGATACATTTGAAAGCAAAGAAGTGAAGCAAAGAAGTAGGGCAGACTAAGAGAAAAACTTACAAAGGACAGAGCGCTTCTTGCAAAGCACGAGGCTGCTTTTAAAATGAAGGTGCTCAGATGGAAAAAAAAAAATCTATAAAATAAGTAAAACTCCTTAAACATACCTATCAAGATCCGAGCTAGTTTGTTTTTAACGCACATCCAAAATGCTCTACAGAAAGAGATCAGACCCGTTTAAGGTAGAAAATAAGCAAGTTTCTGTAAATGCTTTCAGGCCAGAAATGCAGGGTGTATCCAGGTCATCCAAGTCTCTTTTGCTGCAATAATGACATAGGGGAAAAGGGGCAACGGTCAAACTGAACACACTTAATGCAAGAAGAGCGATGTCGGGAACGGGGCCTGGAAGCTTACCTTTCATAGCGCTGCCGTGACCGACCTCCGAAGGGCAGAGCGGCCTCCCGCAGGAGTGGTTCTCTGGGAGATGTAGTCCGCCACGAAACTGAAGCCTGCGGCAGGAAGACTACAGTTCCCATGCTTCAAAAAACCCACGCCCCTTCCTGAAGTGTCTTAAAGTGAAATTTAAAAATGCTGAAAGCTTCGTAGCTGCCCTCAAAGATGCAAACAAGAAGAAAATCATAGGAGTATTTGCTACAAAACGCAAGGACTCGCTTTGGTAAAATGCGTTGTGGACCCCCGTCCTTGTGAAAGCAGCCAGGTTCCCTTCGCCGATCGTAACCTGCCAGGCTTCGGTTGCAAAATGTGACGGAACCAGTAACGGAAGAAAAACCCACTGGGGCCCGTTGAAGAAAGACGGCTCTTCCAATTCCCGAATTCCCGGGACGTGAATTCCCGGGGCGGCGGGAGCAGGCGGGGGCTGCGCTCGCCCTCTCCCTTTGGCCCCGGCCCACAGCATACCGGGACGGTGGACTGGTGCGGCTGTTCTGATGGTCGTCTGCTAAGCACATTGGGAATGACAGGGAAAAAGTTGGGGGAAAAGCCAGGGAAAGCGCCTCCGGCAGCAAGGACGGATGAATAAGGAAAATCGGGTCCCCTGTGCGTTACAGCGTGGCCAGACAAAGCCCGAGAGGCAGCGTGTGACGGGTGATCCCTGATCACCCGCGTGATCCTCCTTGTGGAGGAGGCGTGGATGGAAAACGGGGGGGCAGGCGTCTCCCTCTGATCCGGTTGGGCCCCACCAGGGCACCTTCGTTAGGCACCCTAAACTGCTGCAGCGTGAGGTCCTTCCCCACCGACGGGCCCGCCGGTTCCCTGCCTCCCTCGCGGGCTCGGTCTGTCATGGCCTGGGCTGCTTGTCCCGCTGCTGGTCGTCACCTTCTGCGGCGAGCTGACGGGGAGGTGGTGGTGCTGCTGGGGGCACGGGGCGGAATTTCCATAAAAGCTGCTTCCCTGTTCTCCGGCAAGGCCCTGCTTGGGTCTGGCTGCCGGCTCTCCCTGGGCAGCCGTGTTCCCTGCCCGTTGTTTCTCCGCGGTTCCCGGGAACGCTGGTGTCTTGCTGGGAAGCGGCAGGTTGTTGAGATGGTGCTGTTTTTCTTTGCCAGCTTGTTGAGCTATTCCCACAGGAAACTTTGTTCCCTAGACCCTGAAAGCAGCTGCGATGAAGGGTTTTTTTTGTTGTTTTCTTTCCGCGTTTCTTTGGGGATGTTTTTGTTCCTTTTTGGAAGGCCGTTGAAGTCACCGTGCCGGGGCTATGCGAGTGTGGGGATGAGGTCTGCTTCCCCTCAGCGTGCCGTAAACGGAGGCATTTTTTCATCTCTTCAGCTGCCGGTTCCCGTCCGAGCTTCAGGAGCTGAAGCCCTTGGAGACGCAGGCAGCCGCGCGTGGCCGGTGCGCCGGGGCCCTGGCGCACTTGCAGGCTGCATATTCACGTGATACACCGCGATTTGAGTGGCAGAGGGGGGTATTTTTTCAGGGCGATGATGGTTTTTAAAGAACGAGCGAGGAGGGGGAGGTCCGGGCGGCTGCCCGGGGTTTTCACCCGCGTCGCACGCCACGGGCTCCGGCTGGTGCCCTGGAAGGCTTTCCAGACGCGTTCACTGCACTGCTCCCGCTGCGAGTTTGCGGCACGGCCGGCGTTTTCAGTCCGTTTTTCCTGCCTCTCAGCCGCCGCGTGAGCCTGAGTTAACTTCAGCTCGTCAGTGCTTATTTCAGGAGTTTCTCTGCGTTGTCAGGTCTCCGCGCGGCGACGCGCCGTTAGCCGCTGTGCCGCCGGGAGGGGCGGGCTGCGGCACGCGCTCCCCTCCCCCTCCCGGTCCTCGCGGGGGAGCCGCCCCGCCCCGCCCCTCTCATTTGCATAGCGCTCATTTGCATTC
>NW_020450530.1:1827635-1832331 GCF_003343035.1 Apteryx rowi
GGGGGATGGAGGTAGCTTTGCGCAGTGGCAGTATCGTAGCTAATGAGGTTAATCCGAGGCGCGATTATTGCTAGTTGAAAACTTTTCCCAATACCCCGCCGTGGTAGCTTGCAATATAGTTGCCACCGGCAATTTTTGAGGGCCTCTTCGGAGGCTTTTTTTTTATGTGGTTTAAAAACAGATTGTGTTAGAAAAACGATGCTAAAGTGGGAGGAGAAAGGGGAATATGTGCAAGGGGCCGGCGGGCGGGGCCGGGCGCGGCCCGGGCGCGCCCTGCCGCCCGCCTGACGTCACGCTGCTTTGCATACTCACCGCCCACTTGACGTCACTCTGTTTTGCATACTGCTTCCCAGCAAGCTTCGCGGCCGCCCCGCCGCTCGGCATGGCGGTGGAAACGGGGCTCCCCTCCGCTCGGCGGCGCGGAGGCGCGGCGAGGGCCGGGGGGCGGAGGAGAGGCTCGGGGCAGTGGGGGGGGGCGCGGCGCGGGGACGGCGGCGCTCGCCGTGAGCCAGGGAGCGGCGGCGGGGCGAGGGGCGGCGGCGGSGGGAGAAGCAGGTCAGCTTTGCGCAGTGGCAGTATCGTAGCCAATGAGGTTAATCCGAGGCGCGATTATTGCTAATTGAAAACTTTTCCCAATACCCCGCCATGACGACTTGAAATATAGTCGGCATTGGCAATTTTTGACAGTCTCTACGGAGACTGAGCTTTGGTGTGAAAAAATAGAAAAAAGAGATCTTTGTGGTGTCTTTTTTTTGCTCTGACCCCGGGGGAAGCGGTTCCGAGAAAGTGCCCCGCGACTTCATCGCGACCACAAAGGTTTATTGTGCGGGGACACAAGGGCTTTTGTTCCCCGTCACCGCCGCCGGGGCCTGCCCTGGCCAGAAACATGTTTTAATACATCGAGGACGCATTTACATAAAAGTCCCAGTTCTTGCCTCGCCTTTCAAAGCCGCTGAAAGAGCAATCGATCCGTGAAAACGGGAGCGGCGGGAGCTTCTCCCGTGGCTCTTGCTGAGGAGGCTCCTTGGAGCAGAGCACTCTCGGGGGGAGCGTAGCCAGCGAGGGGCGAGATGCCCTTTTGGGAGGGAGGGAAGAAGGGGTGATGGTCAAAATCATGCTTGACTGGCTCCCGAAATGCTCCGGAACGTGTAGGGAACTGCTTTCGGTGCACGGCATCATTTTGTGCAATGGCTTGTTAATGTATATATCCACTGGCATCATCTGCTTTAAAAAAAAAAAAAAAAAGAGGAAGAAGACTTTAATGTCAAAGAAATCTTAAGCCTTTATTCTGGAATAAAGCAGCTGCCGAGTTTGGTGTAAAATCCTATTTTTGAAATTAAGTAAACCCCCTCTATTTCTAAGCTGCAGCTGTTGTCATATTTAATACCTAAGTGGTCCCTGCAGAGGAGGACCAAAGACTGTTGCTCAGCAGTTCCCCGGCTGAATCCCGGAGCTGAAGCCRAAAGCAGCTGCTCTCCGTCACGTTGTGTGAATTAGATTTTATGCTGCTGACAAGTTACCTCCAAAGGTCGCTGGTTGTGTTYGCTGGCTGTATGTGCCACCAGGATGCTCGTACCCTGCCCACGTGATCCTGAGCTAGGCAGCTGTTTTAAACTGTCACTGTTTATACTGCTTAAATTATCATCAATATTTGAAAGTGGAAAATTTTAGTCRCAAATATTAATATTCCCCCTTTATCAGGCTGATTTGTAACACTCACCTCTGCCGGGGTGTTATACACGAGGGTGGCCACAGGGTGACTAGCGAAGCCTCCTAGACAGCATTTGTCCCCATATCTGCACTTAATTGCTAGCAATGTGGATTCATAGTCCCTATGTGAAGTGCAGAGATGCCATCACCCTCTGCCAGAATCGGCCACTCTGATAAACGTGAAAGGCATCTGTCATCTATAGTGAGTAATACAGTTCCTGTAATTGCGTGTTTCATATCAATAGTGTTAAATATGGCATTTATTACCTGATTGCTTCTTTTGTCTTCTGATGAAGCTGTATCCGTGACAATAGGCTGGAGTGGTTCCTTTGTTCTACAGCACTAAATCATGTCCTACGTCGTATGCTAGAAACCCAGTTTGTTCCTTCTGCCATGAGAGATCTTCCGACAAACGTGAAGTGGGTGGAATTTGTGGGATAAGGGTGTGTGTGTGTGTCTAGGTTTACTGCCATTTCCTTAAGCTAAAGGAAGCATTTAGACTTAATGTCTGATGTTTTCTTTCATGTGTTCACCTGAAGAAACAGCGACATCCCCCTTGCCTGATGTGCCTGTGGTGCAGCACAGAGGACGCAGGCTGCAAGGAAGGCGTTCTCCTCGCTTTGCAGTTTCAGGTCACTGTGGAAAGCACACAGGTGAGCCCTGAATGTGCCTTGCAGGTCAGTGTAGCTTTGTAGCTGCTCTTCTCTGACATAGATTCAGCCTGCTGCAGGTAAGGATGCTTTTCGTAATACCGCTAGCGAAATAAGCTTGGATGGTTCCTGCATTTGGCAGTCAGTCTGACGTTACTGTCCTTGAGCGGACAGGTGGGCAGGGAACACCCCAGCCTCTGCTGAGTGCCCGGCATGGGAAGGTCGGTGGGTGGGCTACCTTTTCGCTGTGGAGCTGGTCCATACAGGGTTTGCGATGCATTGGYGAAGGGGAAAGAGGCCTCAAGTACGTAGTCTGAAGGCTTGGGTGTGCAGAGCCAGGAAGTCCTGAAGCCCAACCTTAAACTGGCATTGACTCATGGTCTGCAGTGTTTCCAGCTCCTGGCCCCGTTTCCCATCTGGGAAATAGGGATAATAATTTCTTATCTGTGAAACATAATGATTCGGTAGAGTCAGAATGTGCATTAGTCATAGGTGAGGAAACCCACTGCATTTCTCTCACTGCAGCACCTGCCTCGAGGGATCACTCCAGACTTTGTTCCTCGGTGCTTCCCAGTGGCACCGGCCGTGAGGGACACGGCTGCTCTCAGCATCGCTGCTCCCATGGGGAAGAGTTCGCTGGAGGCRGCTGTCCCCGGGGAGCTGCAGCCGCTGGTGCTGCAGCTGCACGTGACCGGGGCTCCRGCAGCAAGCAGGCATTTGTGAGTCAGTGAGAGTGTCAGAGGCAGGGAGCAGGTAGATCGCAAGAAAATGGGAGCTGCAGAGCATTAAGGACAGACAGGAGAGGGTGAACAGAGTTTGGGTGAATTTAGCTTGTGCCCATACTGCTGAGCAGCTGCCTTAGCAGCTTGAGTTTTAACCTGCCTCTACTCCTTGGGCAGTTATTGGAGGGTTACACACCGCCAATTTTAGGTAAGAAATGTTGGTGTGTGAAGAGGAATTCAGTTATGGACAGCAGCCGGCGGTGACTTGAGTGCAGTGAGGATAAGGCCGGTTTTAAAGCCATACTGCCTGGGATTGTATCCCTGCATGGCAGCTTTGCCTTTCCACCTCCCTGAGCCCTTCGTAGCCCTGCCGAGCCATAGGGTACAGCCTTAGGGGCAGAGCTGCTTTCTTCTACATGCAGCAGCTTGGACACAACCTATTTCTTGGGGTGCAGCCCCAGCTGGGGCRATGCCATGCTCACGTCAGCCCTGAGGCTGAGGAGGCTGCTTTCTTGATCAAACCCAGCATTTTGCACTCACTTCTAGGCTACCGAAGGATCTGTAGGAAGCGGGAGTGTGCACCGGGCCACACTACCAGCACAGCACAGCCGACACGTTAGTCTGCAGAGGTCAAATATGACACGAGCCAGGACAGATGCCTGTCACTTGTTGCTGGAAGCAACCTACAGATCCCAGGAAAGGCCTTGATGGCTCTGGAGATGAAGGACATGTTTCTGATTAGCTCAGGTCCCCCGTGCTACCAGCAGTAAGGGCAATGCCGGGGCTCATGCTTCTTCCCTGAGGATGCACATCCTCAAGTCATCATAAAATAATGAAAAAGCCAGTGACAGATTTTGATAAAATGCAGTGTAGCAGTTCCTTCACATAGTGTTTTAAATTTGGGCGTTGATAATGAAGGACGTGGTAAAAATCTGTGTTTAGATTTATATTATACTTAGACCTCCACCAGGCTGCCATTCTCTGAGAAATACCAGAGTTGGAGTAAAGCCTGGGCTGAATTTCCTGGAAGCTGTGGATTATTTGCGAGCACCGGCGGGGTGCAGGGARAGGATGTTTCCGTGCCCCCTCGTGCCGGTGCTCGCTGCGGCGTTTCTTAACRCAGGGAATGACCATGTCTGTGGGACTGTGTTAGCTGGGGAAACGGGCTGTGTTTGTGCCTCGAGCGTGAAAAATACCGCAGCTGACCTCCGGGTCTCTGTGAAAATACAGTCCCGTAGCCGAGAGCAGCTGCCAGGCCCTGTGCTGTCCCGGCTGGGAGCAGCCGCTGACGTGGTGGTGATTTTTTTTCCTCAAAAAAAAAAAAAAAGGTGCCACAAGCGTCACGTTTCCTGCGTTCTCCGCCGTTCCCACGCTGATAGTTTTGGGGATATCTCCCACCAGATTAGCAGCCGCTTCTGTCGCCGGCCAGGCCGGGGCAGCAGCCGCTTCTGTCGCCGCGGGGACGCGATGGCCGGGGCGCCGTGGCCAGGCCGGGCCCCGCTTGCTGCGCGGCAGCGGGTTTAGTCACGGCCTGAGGGGGCAGAAACGGCGGCGAGAAAGCGCCTCGCGGGGCGTCACGGGAGGGGCGGCGGGCGGGAGCGGCCGGGGAAGGGC
>NW_020450530.1:1833154-1881210 GCF_003343035.1 Apteryx rowi
CGCCGCGGCCCTGCGGGGGGAGCGGAGCGGAGCGGGGCGGGACGGAGCGGGGCGGCAGCGCCGAGCAGGCGTCGCCGCGCCGGGCGCTGCAGCCGCGCCGGGAGCTCTGCCGCGGGGCTGCCTTCCTCAGATCCACGCGAGCAGGGTGACTTTCCAGCTGGCCGGCTGGGCTGCTGCTGTTCCCACACGCTTTTCCCTTCCTCTCTAGGAGGATTAGAGGTGAACTGCAAAGAAAGTCTGGACAAAAAAAAAAAAAGTGAAGTTGCGTCTGATTTCTTCTCTCGTGTTCTCCATAGGTGTTAAACATGTTAACACAACCGGAAGTTAAAGTTTTAATCTGATTTTTAAAGTGTAACTTTTTGTCTCAGCAACTTGGATTTCATCAAGTTGTAATTACGCCAGGTCTTTCTCAATTTGGGTGTGGAGTGTTTGAGTGGACAAGATCTGGTTATCTAACGGTGAAGTTGAACAACAAAGTAGACCCCTTTCTCTGTCTAAGCCTGTCTTCTCTGCTCTGCGGAGTTCATCGTAGAAGACCAAACCATTTACTTTCCCTCTGCAAATCATAGTTAGCCCCCAAACTTTTTTTCTTTCCTTAAAACCCCTCACCTTGGGATGCATGAAGAAGGGAACGTTGCTGTGCTGATATAACTCCACTGAAATAAGTCAAACTTTTGAACTGAAGTGAGAGTTGTTTGTTTTTCTTTCCTCTTTATCTATGGGTGGATTATCCGAGTTGTGGATTAACTGTGCCATGGATACAGATGTCTGAGCTGGCTCTGTACAGAATCGAGCCGGACCAGCAGGGCTTGTTGGTTCAGGCACAATGCCAGGTGGACATAGCTCTGCTGTTTCCAGGCCCAGTTTTGGTCCAGAAGCAGCTCAGCGTTGAGCCTGAGCTGACATGCCTTGTGGGTTCGGAGCTGATGCCGTGTAAAATTAGTTGAGATATTTCTACGCCATGCTTCCGAAGTGTGGTGCAGAAACACTGAGTGACTGATAGACCTTGCTGGGCATGAGGGGCCACCTCACAGAAGCTATTGATGTCTCTGTTCTTGACTCCTTGAATTTATCAAAAATCGTTTAGCTGTTCCTCTCCCTTCCAGAGGCCCAGGCTAACGGAGCGCTGATCAGTGCGTGCTTGTGCGCTGAAGGTGGAGATGCAGGAGCTAGCTTTCGCGCTGCTTGTGCTGGAGAGGTTATGAAACACCTATGAGAATGGACTTGTGTTGTTCCTGGAGTTTATTTGGAGCAGGAAAAGCTTTGTTCCTTCCCCCCACAGTGGTGAAGAAATGATTTTACAATGCACAGTCCATGCAGGAAGCTGTTTAAGAGCTCTGCAGGCGTAACTCGCGCACCGTGGCGAGCAGGGAGCCGCCGCCGCCGTGCGGGGTGTGCRGTGACGGGCCCTCTAACAAACCCAAATAGCACATGGTGGGAAGGGAGGAGGAGGAGGAGGAGGTGAGGGGTTTGAGCAGCTGACCAGGCTCCTCCAGATTGCCTTCCTCAAATCTCTCTAAGGAAGCATATCTTGCGGATGTGCTTGGAGTTTGACAGGAAGCTTGCTGAATGAGTTTGTCGTTCTGCAGTGTCGTAAATTGGCACAGAGAATAAAATTGAGCCCTAAAGAGGGGAAATTCTGACTTTGGAGGGTATCACCCCCTTCCTTCTGGGGATCCCCAAGCCACAGCGCCTTGTTACGTGCTGTGCTCCCAGCACGCGAGTGACCAAGCATGTGTATTTGCTGCAGAGTGTTTGAGGTATTGAATGAGGATGTTGAATTCCTCTTGGTTTTGTGGTGTCGCCATGCTTGAGAGAGATGTCTGTGACCAGTTCATTGGGATCTGCTGGTTGTGGAGGAAGACGCTTTGTTCATGTAAAGTGTCATGTATTATTTGTGTGTCAGGATAAGTAGGAGAAAGGAAACTAAATTTGCTGCAGTTTGGCTAGTGCTGGATGCTGCTTGCTTGTGAGTTCCAGTGTTTTTATGACTTCAAAGAACTGAATTCTCATTTTTGTCTTTTAATAAAAACAAGAAAAGGCCTTCAGTCTATTATTTTTTTTTAAACTAATTTCCCATACTTGTTTTTAGGTTTGTGTAACTGTTTACTGCATATGGTTAGTGTTCTGTTCTGTGTAGGTAAAAAGGTTAATTTCACTTCTGTAAATTTAGTCACTTTAGTTTTCAAGAGCTAGCAGAATGCTGTAATATATAGGTTTCAAAGGACTGGAAAGGATTTTACAGCTTCAGAAACTTTTTTTTTCTGAAATGAGTTGTTTGCAAATGCTTCTGTGAAATATTTGCTAAGCTTTGTGTTTTACTTTTGTTGTTTTGTTTTTTGAGGGCTTTGGTAACTCCAAACAGAAATGGCCTTTTTAGAAGCTTGTAAAAGATGTTTTACAAAAAAGTTGTTTTTGTTATTAGTAAGAATGTATTTATAGCAGTGTTTTGGCTGTGCATGTAAACTAGACTGTAAGCCTCTTTTAGGTGTGCTTGCTTGCTCCGAGAAGGATTTTTCTTTTGAAGAAGGCTTGTCTAGCAACCTAGCTTAAAATTCGGGGCACAAAGATTCAGTGACACAAGAGATTTTATTTTAAAAGTTGTTTTCCTCTGTTTTAGCAGATTTCTTCCGCCATCTCTTCAGGGCTTAATCCTCTCAAAATTGACTTAAAAGAGAGCAGTCTTGCCACTGATTTTTCATGGGAGCCTAGCGAGAGGTACATGTGTTTCCATCTGTCATCTCTCCAAGCATTTGGAAGGTTGCTGTGCTCTCTAGGGCTACGCTGTCCGTCTCTCTTTTGGAGGTGATGTCTGCCTGCCTGACTCAATTCCTTCAATCTGGTAGTCGTATGTAGTGGGGTTTTGGTCTTAAGTGACTGAACACTTAGTTTGAAATTGCTCATGGTCAGCTACGCCCAGGAAATGGTAYTGGGGGGGGGAAATGTTGGTAAAGTAATTTGGTCCCTTGGCTTTCTACTGTCTCAGGTTTCTGAGTCATTCCCGCTGCTGGGCGAGAAGACTGTAAACAGAACTAATGCTCTGCACAATGGGGTTCTGACTTGTTTCAGCTTCTTCGCTCTTCTGACCCCTCGTGAAACAGGGACTTTATTGTCCTGGGCAACTCAGACAGGGAGTCCTCTGCCTCAAGCAGTGTGCGACGCAGAGAGAGGCTTCTTTTCTTACTGCTCTATTTCCATGGAAAGTCTGGACTCTGCGCTGTCTTTAGCTCCTTTGTCCCGAACTGGGAGAGGTCAACTTACCCCAAGTGCTCAGCTGCCCTCCTGGTTGAAATGGGTCCTCTGACACCATCTCTACCACTAGAGAAAGAAATGGGTAACTTCTCGTAGATGTTGTTTAATTCTGTTGCTCTGCTAGTTCTTGCTTTCCTGGGAAATCAGAATACTTCAGTTTCTGCAGACCTTTTGTTCCTCATCCCTTTTCCCCTTGAGTTGTATTTATCATGTGAAACAAGTTGTGAAACTCCAGCAATGACGGACACGGTTTTCAATTCTGGCAGCAGAACAAGTAATAACAATGCACTTCTAGTTAGATCAGGGTTGTTTTTCTTATCTACTCTTAAGGCCTATATACATTCCTAAATTAAATCTGTGCAACTAAGCTGATATAGCTTAACATTAAGATTTTACACAGTAATGTGCATTGCACTAGAGAAAAATAGGCCTTACTTCACTGGTTCTGTATTGCAGCAATGGACATGTGTAATCTTTTGTACTTGCATGCATTTATTTCCTACAGGCAGATTTAGAAAGTTTGAGGGTAGAGAGGGGGGGAGATAACTTGTCCATGGCCACAAAACAGATCTGTTAGAATTGGACTAATGCCTTAGTTTTGATGCCCAGAATCTACTCGGCTTTGGGGAAAGCCAGAACAAATTCTGAATTCAGCAGTGTTACGCTGGTGGAAAATCAGCGTGAGCAGAGAGAATCTCGGGTCCCGGTTTCCTGCTCTGCGTCTCGGGCTACTCCTCCCTCCTTTGTGTGCTGAGCTTCTGTGTCCCTTTCTGTCCGATGTGGAAGTTGGTAATGAAGATGCTCTTCTGCTTCAGCTGCTTGAAAGTGAGACATTGTCTGTGGGAAGCCTCCCCAGAATGTGAGAAGATGATGAGGTTTAGGGGATGAGTTTCTTGCTCTCTGTAGCTTGTCCTAACTGACTTAGGGTTTAATAACATGTCCTTGAAGTACAGGATTTCATGACTACTAGGCTATTATATTTTAAAGTGCTAGACAGGGAATTGTGGAGGCCTCTGGGTCCTGTTCTTGCTTCACTGTTTGTAAAATCTCACAATGCGTCCAATCCAGATTAATTGCAGGTTGCAGCMCAAAATGGTGATTCCTGCTGCCCCTTCTCTCGTGTGCTTGCTGCTTCCTTTCTTAGTATCTGGCTCCGGAGTGGGTTGGTTCAAATTGCTGGATCGGTTGGCAAATTGGTCCCATCTCCCAAATTGAACAAATTATTCGCCATGGGATCTGTAAGCTGAACTGTCTCACCCTGTGGCAAGCTAAYTAGATCCAGTGCAAGGTAGAAACAGGGAGTGCGGGCTGCTTTAAAGGGTGGTTTTTCCCATCTCCCTTCCTTGTGTCTGCAATAACAATTGTGTGGTTAGCTGGATCAGCAAACTGATTCCTCTGAAAACTATATATATATATATATATATATATATATTTTTAGTTGGTTTGTTTTCAGCCAGATCAGCTCCTTGATCTGGTTCACCATGTGTTTGCACAAATCCTAGTCCTGGCACAAGGGCACGGACCGTGGCATGAGATGTGCGTGAGGCCACTTTTTTGGCTGTGGTTTATGTTTAATCTGGCATAAAGTAACCATTTATCCACAGTTTCAAAAACTTGCTCTGGCTTTGGGCATATTGTTTCTCCATCTGTAAAACAGGGATAATAGTTCCTTACCTGCGAAGTGTGGTTAATGTTTACTAAGATCTTTGTGTTTCTGAAATAGCTTCCAGCTGAAGATCTCAGAATAGTAACTCTTTCAAGCTTCTCCCGTCACTTTCACTGGAACAAGGCGATGGCAAGTTGGAATTAGATTTATAAGCTTTTATTTTCCTCTTCTCAGCCCTGGATATGTTCCCTCTCTGCCTTTCTGATTGCTCATCCTTTCTTCATCCTCTGTTATGTCAGGCTGTGAGTAGGGAGAAAAGATTCCCTTTCCCTTCCAAGTTCCCCTCAGTAGTTTCTACTCTAGTCTTTCACTTACCACAGAGCATCATGAAATCATTCAAAAAATGTCATGTGCTAAAGATGTACTGTAAAAATAGGAGGTGGGCAATGACTTTCTCATGCTTCTCAGTTATTTTTCCCATTTGTGCTTATTCTCATTGCAAATGGCCCCAGAGCAGCAGGAGCCAACTGTCTGGAGACAGTCTCTCTTGATTGATTGACTGGCGTTAAAATCCACGCTTTCTTTCCTGTGGTAGGGTTCTGGAGCATTGAGACACTTCTTCTGAGGGATGTTTTTAGGTCCTAATGAACTAACCTAAATAGAAGTGGCAGCTGGAGTCGGAACAAGTTTGGTGTTTACGGTGTTGCAGTTGTAGGAGCTGGAGTCCCTGAGGTTCTGTGTCTGTGCTCTTTAGGAGTCTGGTATGTTTTTTTTTTTTTTTTTCTCATACAAATGCAGCTTTTTCTTGTAGCGGGCAGTAATTATTCTGAATTTACACGGCAAATTTATCTTGCCAGTTTGAGACAACTACTTCTGTGGAACATAAGCTATGAAGCCAAGAGAACTTAGGGCAGGCCACAAGGGGAGGCAGCCTTTATTGTTATTGTTTGGCTGCTTTTTCTCTGTGCTGGACTTCCCCTACGCTAAGAGCAAGTTTAGTTTGTTATTTAAATGATGTGATAGTTTGAATCTTCAAATGCAGTTTGTCTTGTCACTTCTCACAATGTTCTTATTATCATACGTAAGTTTTGTATAGAGGACTTTGGGCAAGCTAGTGAGTGGGTCTGGCTGACGGCATGCAGTAGTGTGCGACTTGATTTCTGGTGTTTTACTGTTTGTTGTACTTGTTTAAACTTCTAACAGTTTGCAAATGAAGTGGAAATAAGAACAGCCAAAAAGGTAAATGCTGCTCTAGGGAATAAACTTTCTGAATGACACTTTGCATGGGGAGTTGTGCTTTAAATGGCTCAGCGTTAAATCAGGCTCTGTGGGGTCTCCAGGAATAAACTGAACCCATATTCGTGTCACAAAATTGAGCTGGCAGACAAAATTAATCCTGTGTCTGTCTAGACCCCTGATAGGCTCCTACATTATTTCCATCCCTGAAGAGCAAGACAAGCAGAGAATTTCACTTCCTGCTTATAGGAGAGCGTATGGTGGTTATGGACTGTGGTTAGGCTGATTTTTTTTCTAAGAGTGGGAGGGGTAAAGAAAGCTGGAAGTAGAAAAGGTCACAGGCAGGAGGGCTGTAAACGAGTTGCCATGGATTAGGGGTTAATACCCCTGTTCCATCCTCTTCCGTGGTTCTAAGCGAGCTCCAGGCTTCTCTCTGAAATAGTGCATTTTGTGTCAGAGCCGCTGATTTCGAGCGGGTCAGGCAAAACAGCCTGAGGCTCGCTGCACATCAGCTGAGGTTAGTCGTGCCCCCCAGGTTGGGGTACGACGATGGCCTGCCTGGGCCTCTTGGCTGCCTCGTTTGGCCGTTAGTTAGGTCTGGTGCTCCCCGTTCCTCAGTACCTTCCTTGTCACTGGGGGCTGTGTCGTTGTTATCACGTCATCCCTTCTGGGCAGAGGTGGCCCGTAGCAGTGAGGTGCTTGGACGTAGCACTTGTGAACTGCAGCTCTCCCTCTTGTTCGCTATGGTTTTATGCGGGAGACTTCCCGTGGGCCGTGCCGAGCTGGGCAGGCAGCGTGATCCACAGCTGGAACTGTTCTGCCGGGCTGAGAGCAGCTCCAGCAGTTAGCCAGGATCCCTGCAGAGAGCTGGAGCGCTGGGGGAGGGAGCGAAATGCCATTTCATCCACGTCATGAAATCTCTTATCAGCGGCCAGCTCAGGGCTGTGGGTGGGTGAGCGGCGTCCGCCAGAAGAAGCTGCCTTTTATTTCGGCTGTGAGATGCGAGGAACTCCAAGCTGTCAGTCGGGCTGGGAGCTGTGGAGTGGCTGTGTGGAGGCTGGGATGAATTTGTCAGTCGGGTTCTTATGACCCTATGCTCGTAGCTTTCAATTTATCCTGCTGGTGCTTCATCTGAGCTTTGCTGCTTGGCTGTCCTGAGCGGTTCCCTTGGGCAGTGCCTGATAAGCACAGCTGCTCTGGCACGCTGCTCCCCTGCTTCTTAATTGCTTAAATCTGGCGCCTGCAGCGCCTTCTGCCTCAGGAGCCTGCTTAGGAGCCCGGGTCGCATGAGATGAGGAGGGCCCTTGGGTTATCATTCATCTTGCCGTAAGGGCTGGTTGCAGGCTCGACGTGTTGGATGCTCGTTTACCCTCAAACGCAAGGGAGTGAACTACATGAACAGATCGCCACGGTGCCGCTCGGGGTAGCGTGAAACGCAGCGGCCTTCTGGGGCATTTGGCTCTGCTGGGGTCCTCCAGTTACCCTGCCTGGCTTTGCAAAACCCTCACGTGGGATGGACTAGGCGGCGAGGCTGGCGGTGCTCTGGCACTGCTCTCGCCGGGGCGGCGTTGCCCTGCTGCCGTGCTGCTCTGCAGCGCTGGGAAGCCGCTTGCCGCGCGTGCTGGGCGGGAGGGAAGGGGCTGGGGGTGGTGCGGGGAGGAAGCTCTATGTAATTCTTGGCTGGCTTCTGAGTAATTGTTTTAATGAAATGGAATGCAGTGTGTTCAGTGCTTGCTTGGCAGGAACAGCCATTTCTTAATTTTCTCTTTTTTTTGGGGGTGGGGGGGGAGGGAGAAGAAGTTGGAGTAGCCTGTTTTCCAGCTGCTTTAAGCAGTTAAGCTTGGATATGCCACAGAGATAGGACCAGAAGATTGTTCTTGGTGRGGGGGGGCTTTTTGCACTGGAGCAGGTGTGTGGGACGCTGTCGTTGCACACTCCATGTGTGAGTGATCGAGCCTGGTCCCTCTGTTTGACTGAGGGCTTTGAATCCCAATACGGTTCTGGAGTGAATCAGATTAATTTTAAAGTGCTCAGCAATAATGGGATAATAGTGATGTGAGTAGGTACATGTGCATATGAAATATGTATGCATCCAGATACTTGATAGGAAAATGAATCAATTTTCTACTATACCCTAGTTAAGGAACCTGGAAGAATATGATGAGTTGAGACAGGGAAGTCAACTTAATGTTCAGTACAGCAGAAATTTTACAGGCTGGCAATCTCGACTTCTGCAGATTAGTGCAAAATGCTCTCTTCTGTTATCTCAGATGGTTGTTGACTTGTATCCTAGGACTGGTGGAGGAACAATCGGAGATCTTGCTGAAACCCCTTTTTTAGAAAGTAGCCTGAGGAGGGATTTATTTCATGTACCTATGAAGGGAAGTTTTTTCTCATGCTGCTTCTATTTCAGTATTGCTGCCATTTCCATTTTTGGTCAGCACTGGAGATTGGTCTCTCTTACTCATCTTTTACCTCTCAAAACCTACTTTCTTCTTAGTCTTTCTCTTCTTTATTGCAATTTATTGTGGTCATGAGTTCTGTTGTGAGTAAAACAGCCTTCAGCTGATAGACTGGAGTCTTTCTCCTATTTGAAAAGTAGACAAATTACTTAGCTACGAGTAGAGCAAAACACAGCAGAAGTAAAGATAAGTTAGACTTCATACTTCTACTACAGTGAACTGTAGTGGGAAAAACGATACGTATTTTAATTCTCAACAACTTTCAAGGGACCCCTTTTATATCTAGGGAGACAGATTTCATTTTTGTCACTGTTGTCTTTGCGAGGAGGGAACCTTGTAAGATCTGTTTTATGGGTCTTTCTGAATGATGCTGCCCAGCATGACTGTGTGTGTGCATGTATATATATTTATAATATATATATTTTTAAGGAGAGAACCAGGGGTTACTCTATGCCTTCAAATAGTTGTTGTGAAGCACTGGTCCTGCCTTTGGCAATGGCTAATAACAGAATAGCAACTGCTGTGCAGGACAGTGAGATGAAGAAGCTGTTGTGCGTTTGATTACTTTATTAGTATTGTTCTTGGTACAGAAAAATCCTAATTACTTCTCTTGCAGGTATCACAGATGATAGGTAGAAYGATAGGTCCCCTTCCTTCTTGCAGTATGAAGGGATAAGAAAACCTCAACTGGATTCTCTAGCTCTTCTCCATTCACTGGCTGCCATATATTCCAATTCTAAAAACGTTTGTTTTTTGTCTGGCTTTAACAGTTTCCTTTCTTTCTGTGGGCCTCAATCACAATGTTGTGAAACTCTTGAGCCACGTTCTTCTGCTGATGTTGAAAAAACCCCTGCAGATTTTGGGAGCTGTGGAGCCCTCGCAAGCGCCATCAAATTGCTGCTCACATCTTTTCCCAAAGTAGGCTAGGGGAAACAGTTCCTACATTAATTTCTGCAACATTATCCTCTCTTCATTCTCAGAAGCTGCTGTTAAAGTAATAAGAAGCTATTTTAATTAACTTCAAAACCATGTGCCTCTTGCCCACTTGTATTCTGTTGCCTTTTAGGGGGGACTTTAAAAGATGTTGCTAGCCCACCATCTGTAATTACTGGGGTTATCTTTAAGTCAAACACCCATCAGATTGAAAGCTTCATTTTAAAACTTTCTACCTATTATAGTTATAAGTAGTGCTAAGATCCACATGACTGAAAAATGTTAAATATTTTGTTGTCACTTCCCCCTGCCCTGCTCTGTGAGTTTACATTGTGCTTTTGGCAGTGCTTTGTGTGAAGTCAGTTGCTGATGATGACTTACACTTTTTGGCTCCCAGGGAGTTCGGTGTTGCTTCCAAGTCTGCTCCCACTCTCTGCTGCAGAGAACCCTTACAGAAACAAAAACCTTTTTAAAAGGAGACTCCACCATTTTGAGAGTATTTTCTTAGTAATTAGATTTTTAAAAAGCTAGCTTAACCACATGCCACATTTGACAAACATTCCTTGCTTTAGAAAAGGGACATGAAACCACGCAAGAGTGGTTAGCTGGTCAAGCCAGCAAGTCTTATTAACTCCTCTTCATTTATATTTTAATATACTAACCTTTTATTTACTATCTCCAATGCCAGGATGAGATTTGCTGGGACTTTTTCTCCTTTCAGGCACAGGCTTTTCAAATTTCAAATACATTGTTTTTAAAGGTAGATTTACATCTTTTGAACTTTCTTTGTATTTTCAGCTCTTGGGAAATATGTTGGTTGCTTACTAAGTGAAAGTTGCTGGAGTTTCTGAAAAATATTCTCTTCGAGGACTAAAATCTGTCAAGTTTACATTCTGCTATCCCATTTAAGAGCCTTCGCGATAGGAATGTCTCAGTAAGACTGTACTAAATACGGATGCAATTGCAGTGGCTCTTTAGTGTCCCCCTTCTGTATTGCTGGCCTCCTCCCTTTGGTAGCCAGGGGGGTTCTACGTCTCATGGGCAGAATTTGTGCTTCTCATGTTTTTAATGAATTTATGATTTATCCTGATACTTCTGTCCTTCATTTCATCATCTTTATGTGTGTCTCATATTTTGCAATTGGCAGTCTGCCTGGAAGGGTCTATATTCAGATTTGTTTATGCTGCTTGGATAGGGTTTCCACTGTTTAAATGATGCTATTTTTTTCCCCTTTGAGTTTCATGTCTATTCTCGCATAACCATGCAAATCTTACCCTTCCCTTTATTGGTTATGGGGTTCACATACTYTCCTGTTTCTCTTAGCTTTCAAAAGGCAGATAATTGACTTAGAATGTGCAAGTTCTGGGAGCATCTGGCTGTGGCCAAAACCATTTTTACATGTGCAGGTGGATAGGATCATAGTGACCTTTGGCAATCTTATTGTCGACTACGGTTATCTGTGTGGCAAAAATGAGCTGCTACTGGTGTACCTGAGGCTGTGGTCCTACAGGCACTTGAGTTAAGGTACTGGATTGCTGTTGAAAGGGGGATGGTTTTACTTTCACTTGTCTCTTACCCCTTTTCTGCTGCCTCTTTTGGCTCTTTGCACATACCCATTCCCTCTTGCTGACTGCTGTGCTTCTCTGCCTTTTCTGTGGAGAGTCACTAACCTAGAAGAAAGCGCTTTTCCCTTTTGGGTGTATATTCTGTTAAACTGCTTCATGAAGGGGTCTTGCAAGAGCTAGAGCCAACACAGGTAAGAGGCAGCACCACATGTCTGGAAGAGGGAGTAAAACCTCTCCATTTTTGGCAGTGGTGAGCTGTTAATTTGGTTTTCTGCATCTCGTAAAGCTGTATCCTTAGCTCTGCAGTGCTAACTGTCCAGTGGAACCCTTGCGGTCTGCTCCCACGTAAACCCTCACGTAACGTGTTGTTCTCCCCTAGGTAAGTAGAATCGGCAGTTCCCAAGCTATAATCCGCAAGTGGCAAGTACTCTACAGCTGGCCTAAGCATCCTGTGAAATGGTAAAACCTACGTTTCCGCCTGAGGGCTCTGGATGCAAGCAAGCGTGGGTTGCCATTGCCCAAAGATTTAGAAACCATTGCTGTGTGTTCAAACTGTTCTAATTTGCCACTGCTTATGGCCTTAAGTTACTAAGAGCTCTTCCAGAAAAATTTTTCACCACCGCACACACATATGTTGTAACTTTAATGTTGCTTATACCAATTTTCAGTTCAAGTCAGATCTGACTGCCCACAGTTATGCAAATCTCAACTAAATAGAGTCCACCCAGGGCTTAAAAAATGCCCTGGCCTACCCTCGTGTGAGTGGGCACGTGGAGTGTTGCTTGGCAGTATCTGGGTGCCATACACCCCTGCACTTGGCAATTCTCTCCAAGTCCTTCAGTCTGGGGCAGAGCAGCATCTGGGACACAAATGGGAGGAGTGCATTCCACCCTTTTTTTTTTCCTATCCATGTAGTTAGTACAGTTTTGTGTCTATTTTCCGGGAAGACTTGAGAACAGATTGGCCAGTCCTGGTTGCTAAAGCGTGTACTTTCTTGCTGAAGGAAGAAAGCTAGTCTGCTGGAGGAGAGAGGTGATGGCTTTTCCCAGCAGCTCTACATGCTGCTAGGGAAGAAGCAATATAGAGTAAAGGGAACCTTTTCTTTCACTGCAGTTGGGAGGGCAACTTTTGACGAGATACTAGTTATATGGCATCGACCTGAGATACCTGCTTGGGGAGAGCAGCACGGGTGGAGGATGCACAGATTGTAGGGCATCATAAATATCCCAGCACTCTGGTGTTTTTGACCCCTGGCACACTTTCCCGTGAGCATTTGCTTGACTGATCAGCCAAAGGACTAGAAATATTTTGAACCTTGAGCTTCTGTTGCCTTTACCAGAGCTGTGGTTTAACATCTAGTGAGTGTCTTGTATCCTGCTGTTTCTATACCTGTCCTTGGGCTCCTTGTGATAGTGCTGATCTGTGTTTAATGGAGGTCTCCTTTGTACTAGATTTGTTGGATGTTTGTAAAATGGGAGTGCGTGCTGTGTGTTTGACCTAGCGTTTGTGGAGTAGCCACATGCTGATGTAGCAGGAAGGGTCTGGTTCCTCAGATAGCTGGCTTGGCTGAGCCCCTCTTCCTGTAGGAATACAAGGGAGTGGGTGTTTTGATCAGAGACCTTGGCCCTGGGAAGTTGTCCCCGAGGGTCAGTTTAGTGGCAGCTTGTTTGGTTTTCATGATTTTTTTTTGTTTTGTTTTGTTCTGGCAGAGGAGAACAAATCTTGTTGGATTTTTTTTTGAATGTTGAGTCCAGTTTCTAGAAACTTTCTAAGAGAAGCCAGCAGCAAACAAAAATTCTTCTGGCCTGCATGGGGAGGGACTACTTGATCTTTTGCATGTGTAAGAGTAGATGGAAGGCTAAACAGGTTAGTGCATGGGTGATGAAATAAGATTTTTATTTATTTATTTATTTATTTATTTATTTATTTTACCCAGGATGTTGGCTGAAATCCAGCCCAGGTCAGTAATGAGATGGTATTAACTACTTAGTCACTTGTGTAAAACAATTACACCCGTTCCCATCTGTTCCACACGCTGAGCTCGGCCAGGATGCCATTTCACTCGCCTTCAGTTTGGGTGTTGCCATGTTTTGACAGAGCCACTGTCCTTCAGCTCTGCCTGAGCCAGCTCACCTCCCTCCCGGAGGCAGTTAGGTCAGCGCTGGCCATTTGCTAATGCCTTTGTTTGGGACTTCCTGGAAATGCCTGAAGATCTATTTGTTCTCGGGCAGAGATCAGAAATAGATCTTGCACAAGAAGAACCACTCTTGGAGAAGGCTGTCGGAGGCTGTACTTACCCTCCTTGGAGACCAAAGCTGTTTCCAATTTGGCAGTTGACATAAAGGGAGGGAGATGGAGACTCTCTAATTTGTGCAGAGTGTTGCTCCTCCTGATCTTTCATAGGACTAACTATAGCTGCCTGCAGGAACATCAGTTTATTTGCTTCCCAAAGGAGAGGACTCTGACAGAGGACTCGGGAGCAGGTGGAGCTCACAGCAGGCTGCAGATTCAGACGGAGAAATTCCAACTTCAGTATTTTTAGTGCAGGTCTGGGAGTCAGACTTGCTTTCTAATTTAGTCTGGACTTGCCATGTTAAGTTGGGCTGTTCTCTTCATTGCTGTGCATCAGTTCTCCATTTCTGAAATGCAGATGCTTTTTCTTGCTCTCAGGGGATGTGAAGATTAGGGCAAGGAGTTGTGATCTTTGCTGGCATTCAGGTGCAGTGGCTGAAGCATTACTGCCTATAGTGGCTGCAGCTCACAGACGGATAAATTTATATCAATGTAAAATGGCATACGTGGAGGTTTAGGTTTAAAGTGTTGAGCTGTTAACTGTTGTGACTGAAAAATGTGGCTGAAAATGGCTTCCACGTCTGCTGTGAGGGCTGTAACTTCTGGGTGGGACAATTTGCTGAGGACAGGAGCACTTCAACCACCCCAGTCTGTGTCACCAGGCGTCCCAAGTTTGGCTACTGAGTAAAAAGGCATGTGAGGTCTGTGTGAAGTGAGGCATTTTACGCATCAGAAACTTTTCTTGTGCAATCTTTAACTTCTCTTTTCAGTAAGCCAGAACCTGGCTTTGTGCTCTTAAACGTTGTACAAGCGACGAGATTAGATCTGACTGCTGCTTTTGCATTCGCTGTGTCACAGGATGTGCTCGAGCTGTGGCTTGCAAACTCTTTCCAAACTTTCCCTGACTCTGTCCCGAAGATTGTTCACAGAGCAGTGGAAGAGTTTTTCTGACAAAACATATCCATCTTTGGTAATCGTTTCCTGTTGTTCAGGACTCAAATTGAGTGTGCAATGAATCTAGATGGGAAAGAACCACGCAAGGGATTATTTTCTCTTTTAGCTTTGCGTAACTGTGGGCTGTCTGTGAATTGCTATACAGAGGCACTCAAGTCTTGTGTAGCTGGGGATCATACGTTCCCAGAAGCCTTTGGTAGCTGTGAAACTAAAAATGTTTATTTGTCTAGTAAGTTAGAACATGAATTCAGTTTGTTAAGGCACCAGGTCTTGGTATAGGGTGTTTTTTTCCTGGCACGAGCCGAGTTTGCTGCTCGGGGCTATAAATTTAAACAGAGAGAAATAAATGTAAGATGTCTCTTTTCACTTCAAGTGTGGAGACAGCCATGCTAAAGACAAGCATATGCTGTAAGGCAGGAAATCCCCCCCCTTCCCCCGCCCCTTTCTGGAAATAAGAAGCAAATAGGAGGACACACGGCATTGGGTGGGAGCAGGCTCTGAGACCAGAGATGTCGCAGTGTTGCTAATAAGCTCAAGTATTTGTCTCTGGAAGCAATACATGAAAAATACAGCAGCCAACTTGAGCTGGATTTGTGTGGCCTTGCTGTATGTCGTCCTTCTGAAATCTTCAAAGCTGGTAGGAGACCGTTGTCTGTGCTGATGGAGTAGACAGCTTAGGTTAATTTGAAGAACTTGAAAAGGCTGCACGTGGTTTAGTGGCCTTTCAATTGAAACAAGTTCTGTTCCAATGACATATTGGAAAAATAAAGTCATGTTTCTTCTTGGACACCAGTCTGGTAACCTCATGTTCCTTTTTTTCTGGAGCATCAAGTACCTCCCTTCTGAAAGGAGATGATACTTAGATCTCAAATCAATTCCAGCGTGAGGATGCTCAACAAACACTTAACACATTAAGGAGTATTTCTCTCTGACCCTGTAAGCAATGGTTACGTGCCTTGTGAGACTTGACTGCTTTAATCTCGGCATGTGCATGTTCTGTCTGGGCCCCTTTAAGTGTCAACTTAGTATTTTCAAGGGTTTAAAAAGTCTTGAGGATAAGTTGCATCTGTGTCTCAGTTTGTGTGGGGCAAAAATGACTTCAAAGTGTTTGAAAATGACAAAGACGATGTGAAACACCCTGATGAGCTGTTTTGAGAGGGTAGAAAGGGGGTGAAGGTTTTTCTAAGGAAATTGGAGGAAGGCAGGAAGATGATGCGTTTCTCTTTTGTAGGTGGTGGATGATTTCTCTCAGCCTGTTTGAACTTGGGTCTGACTTAGTGTTCAAGAGCTAAGTGGAAAACTTCTGATCCTGTAGGAAGATCTCTTTGTGGTTCCCTTGCGCAGCTTGGCCGGCGGGTCAGAGTGCTGTGGATTCGTGCTGCTTCGTCTAGGTGCTGACTCGGACCTTTGAGGCGGTCGCAGCTGCTTGCGGCCTGCACGCTGTGTGCACGTACCTTTGCCCTGTGGCCCCGTTAGGATCAGGTTACCTTCCTGCCAACTGGGTCATGTGAATGGAGCCGACGCTTGAAGGATTTCCCAGCCTGTTGCGTCAAAGATGACAAGGGGCGGATCTGAGGGGGCTAACTCAAGGAAGAGGGTCGTGGTTCACAGGGACTTCTGGTGTCCAGCTAGAGTCTGTCCGTCCCTCTCTGTGCTGTTCAAAGTCTTGCCGCTCRGTAGCGCAGCCAGGAGCTAGCTGACCCCTGGTGATGCTGGCAGTCTCGCCCTGTCAGCATGCTGACAAACATGCCATCGCTGAGGTTACCGAGCGGTTCGAGTGCGTCTGTGTTAATCTGGAAGGAAGTGGTGCGGCTGGTTCCAGGAGAGGCCTTGCAACGACTTTTGCCTTTTTCAGCACGCTGTACAAACAGCCCCTCGCCCCTGCCCCTCAGAGAAGTCCTGTGGAGGGTCTCGCCTCCCCTGATGGACTCTGTTGGCTCTTTGTAGCACTCAGAGTTGGCTTCCCTTCAGAGCTCTCTGCTAAGGAGTAGTCTGTGTCAAAAGCTAACTCCCAAGCTCAGCGGCACAGACTGGTTGTGTAAGGCAGCCCAGCACCGGCAGCTATATAATATACACAATCCTAGACACCGAACCCCATATCATAATTCTGAGACTTTGATACAGAGGAAAATCTCGGTGTAAACGCCCTTAGGGGTGGCTGCTAGGGGTGAGGGACGTCTCCAGAGTTTAAGAGCATTTCAGGTTTTGTCTGCTGATCTGTTCTCAGGCCGAAGCTTTTCTGATCTGCATCTGAAACACAGATTAATTATGAGAATCGGATAGGAAGATGTGTAATTTCTTTCGACTAATGGCACGATGGGGCTTGATTTCACAGTTTGTGCCCTGCCCTCATTATTGGAGGTGGAGGTACAGTATTTTCTTTCTACAGCAGGAGTTTGTTGGTGAATTTAGAGAAGGGCTGAACTCTGGCATTGTTTGCTTAAAATTTTCTAAAAGGTGGTTAAGTCTCAGAGTGCCTGGGGCTGTGCTTCCAAGAAATGTAGTGAGTTTAGATAAAAAGGATAACTTTTTGCTAAGTTGCATTAGTTTGGGCAGAGCGTGTTCGAGCAGTGGTGTGAGTTTGTATGCTGGGAGGAAGGGGGATCGCTGGGCCCTTCCTTTGCGGTGGTGGTGTGTGACTGTGTCAGCCCTGCTCAAACTACAGCCAGAGTACTCACAAGGTTTGAACTTCATCCCCAGATCCCCAGATATGCAGCGAATGGAGATAAAGCAGTTACTGAAATTCTTGAACTGGCTGTGTTTACGCACTCTTACAGCCCTGTGCTTGGAGTGGCAGTAGCGCATGTTACTTATGACCGGCTCGTTGGCCGCAAGTCCTGGAATAAAAACTCCAGCTTGGGTCTCGGTGGTTGGGGCAGGAAGCCACAATCATTGCTACGGCTGATCGCCTAGACCACATCTCAGAACGTAGTGTCTTGCCTTTGTTTGGACACTCGCTGATAGCGGTCGGAGCTGGGCGCGTGGGTTGCTGCACTGGGGCAAGCCGACTGGCTTCGCTGTAAGTATTCGAGCTACGGCGCAGACGTGGCTCAAGGTGGCTGCTGTCAGATGACTTTGCAAGCGGTCCTCTGCGCGCTACAGGGTGAATCCTGTTTGATTTGTCCTGCAGCCTGGTGTAGCTAGGAATAACGGCAGCTAGATACCTTGGCTGTCAAGCTGCTTTGAAGCAGCCACACTGCTCTGTAAATTCATGCCGCAAGTGCGTGGCCTGGCTTATTCTAAGGGTCAGTATTAGTTTCAGAGAACAGAGAAGCTTCAGGGAATCTTATGCGCGTCGTCTTCAGTCAGAGTTGGCAATAGCCACGTGTTGATACTAGTCCGGACACTCTTCTTACTAAGCAATTTTTCTGTGGCACAAAGCATGGCTTACACCAGTACCTTGATAATGAGAAAATGTAAGGCCTTGAATAAACAGCAGTCATTGGAATACGTTAAAAAAAAAAGATAGTGGATTTTTTTCTTTTTTTTTAACCGTGTCATCTGAACTTCCTCTAGGCAAGTCTAGACAATGTGAAGTAAAAATACCAGTGGCTGCTCTGTGCTGGTGCTCCCACAGTTGCTAGGTCTGGCAAATGACTTATCTTTGTGCCTTGAATTTTTCTGAGTCTTAAATAACAATCTGTCGGTGCCTCACAAGCGAGCTGAGAGCTCACTGTTATGTATCATGTGTTCCAATCACCTTCTCAACATATTGGTTAAATTTTGGAAAACTCTAAAATGTCTCTTCTCAAGATGTTTCGGAAAGTAGGCCAAGCCATTTTACATGCTTTCTATATATGTGAACCAGTGATCTTCAGGATTTTAACTGCGTCTGTTCACACTTCCAATCTTCCAAGTCTTGTTTTGACTGTAGTCCTTGGATTTTATTGCTTTTGTAGAGTCTCTGTTCTTTTTTTCATTTAAAAACATTGGTTAGAATACAATGCCTTAAGAACCAGGTTTTACGTTCCTTTTGTCAGGAAGCTAATGCCTGCGTTCACGTGTGTGTTCCTGGTTTTTCTATTTCTGACTATTCTCTTCCTTTTTGCTGAGAAAAATCAAGCCCGTTGTGAAAAAGGGGATTCCTGTGGTCAGTGTTCCCCTTCGGGGCTCCCCACCCTTTCCAGCCTCCAGCTTGAAGGCAGGGAGAAGTCCTGTAGCAAGGCCACAACAAGTCTTTCGGATCCAGCTCTTTTAGAGCATTACAAATGTTCCTTTCGAAAGGCTGTTTAATAGGATAAATATACCCAAGCTCCCCATTCCTCTGCAGTTACTCACAATGTAAAATTGTCTTGCCAGGGACTGGGTTACCGCCCTGAGCCGTCTCCCTATATGCGAGCTGAACTTGCGTTTACTCCTGGAGGTGGGGGAGATGAGACTCGTTTGGATCTAGTGACATTTTAAAAGTTTGGATTCAGAGATTTTGAGAAGAGTCTGCCTGGACGAGCCTGAGGCCTCAGGGTTCAGTTCGGGAGATGCAGTCCTGCTCGTTCTTTTAGGGGGCCAGCGAAAAGCAAGCATCTGAATCCAGATTTTTCTAGCTGCAAAGAAAATATCGCTGGAGAACGGTGTGTCAGTCTGCAAATGAAGGGGTGTGCATTTTGTCTGTCTTATGCCGAGTTACAGATGATTATCATGTAATGTCCGTGTCCTTGTTTAGACCTGTCCTCACAGTTATTTTGCTTTTCATTCCCATTTGCCAAGCCTCTATGAATCTCTGCTGCCGAGACCGGAGAACCTGGAGCAGTTCTAGTTATTTGAGCATGTGTGGGGGGAGAACAGGGGAGGCGCAGACACCCGTTCTCTGCAGCTGCATTAGAGGAAATACTGTAGTTTGTGCTCAGACGTCTCGTCCTTATTACTCCATGCACGTTCTGGGATGTCAGGGACATGTGGCAACCAAGATGCTGGGAGGAGATGGGCTTCTGCGGCTGAACGCTGAATGTATTTGTGCAGTGGCTAGACGAAGAATCCTGTCTCCAGTGTCGCTTGCTCTCCAGATGTCCCACCCGAGCGGCAGACCTACAGGCAACGTACGGCTTGATGGTTGTGCAGATGTGGTCTTCTGCTGTTAAAAATGAAAGTCTGGTATTTGAGGCATCCGCTGTATCTTGCCTCAGCTATGCTTCTGTTTCCTCCCCAGCAGTGTGCTAGCTGTAAAAGAAAATTTGACCAACACCCTTTTGATCTGCTTACTGTATCGATAGTGCTCCAACCCGCTGTGTCAGCGTGGCTTCGTAACCCGTCCTCAGTTGTTGAGAGAGCTGTACTGCATCTGGAAATCTGAGGTTTTCTTTTTCTGGCACTAATGCTGTCATCTTCGAGTTGATTGAGTATGCTGTGTGTCACTAGCTTTCTCGCCAGCTGGAGTTATGCTGGGCAATCGGGAACAGAAGGGATTCTCCTTAATAAAAGAAAGCAAATTCAGGTTTCTGTTGGTCATTAGCTCTTTCACATTTAATCTTTTTGCTTCAGAGAAATAGTAAGTAGCTGGCAAATACACTTTGGCTGAGAACAAAGTACATGTGATGAAGTGCATACTTGACTGGAAGCACCTTTACTGTCAGCTGGGTTTTTTTTTCTTTGTTTTTTACTGTACTGCAGTTTGATATAACTGGGCAGTGATAATAAATAGGGTAAAATGGCTCATTAAAAAAAAAAAAGAAAAAAGAGGGAGGGATTGAAAAGGGTATTGATGCATGCATCATTAAAAAGAGGCCCCCGTGTTATCTGTTCCTGTTCTTCACCTTGGAACAGTGTTATGCTCCCTAGTCGGGCCCTGCTGCTCTTATCAGACAAACCTGGGATGCGGGAAGCAGGAGAATGTGCCCCCGTGGCTGCGCGCGAGGCTGTGTGTGCCGGAGGATAGCGCATTCGCAGGGCGGCAAGTGCTGACACGGAGGGATGGCGAAGGAGCCTGCACCGGAGTCGGTGGAATGCGCGAACTGTTGCCCTGTCCGACAGCGCTGTGCACGCGCAGGAATGTGCGGTGTGTAGCTTAGGAGAGGATTTACCAGTTCAGGCCGCACTGAGCGAGTAATGTGACTTACCCTAAGGTGATGTTCTGTTCTTTCAGCTTGCTGATCCTCTTGGTAAAAGGGATTTTTCTGAGCAGTTTAACACGTTGGACCCCCCCCCCTTCTCTTCTCTCCTCTATTTCTACAGACGGCTAAGCTGTGCTGAGCGTACTGCAGTTGAGAGTTGTTGTCCCAAGCTGTCTAAATAACCTGCAGAGCTTTGGCAGATGCTGGAAACCACCTTGAAGCAATGCAGTTGGTATTAAGTGCCACTCGTACATATTTCTAATGTCTATGCAGAGCTGTGTGGGGGATTTGAAAGCCAGGATCTCAAGGACCCTGGATTTACTGGCAAAAGGGAGAGAAGGCAAAGAGGGCAAACGATGCACCGGGGCTTTCAGACATCTTGGGGTGCTTTATAGCGTCATTCTTTAACTGTCCCTCATCCACAGGAAAAATCTGTGTAGAGAAAACACTTGAATGCGAACGTAGATATGCTCCCGTACTGGGGAAAGTGTGATCTGAGCAGCCCTCTGGCCTGAACGTGATTTCACTTGAGCACGTGATTTTTGGGTTGCCCAGCGGAGGGAGGGCTCAGTTCTCCTCTGCCTCTGTCTCATGCCTGCAAGCTGCTTGAGCAGGTGGTTGGCCAGGTGCCCTGGAGCCCTTGGAGCACCCGGGCACGCACCGAGAGGCGCCGCGCTGTGCTGTAGCGGTGAGGTTAGGGTTGTATCGGCCGCCTGACTGTGGCAGCATGATGACAGCAAGCAAGAGCTGTATGGATTGGTGGTATGTGAGCAAATACCCCTCTCTTTCACACCCCCCTCTGTAGCACCCTGATATTAACAGAGTGGAAAATATATATCTGTATAGACACAGCGCGTGCTTGTGGGTAGGCTGAGCCCTATTTAGTCTCTGCTACCCAGACTGTGTTAGTCCACTGCATCTAGATGTCTGTGTGCTGACACATTGAAACTGCGTGGAGAGGTGTGTTGTGTTCGTCACTTCTTGCGGGGGTGAGAGAGGAAGGAAGGAGGGTTGATCCTGTGGAGGAACGATGACTTGAAGATATAGTATGACACTGTATTTACCCGCTTTATTTTATTGCTACAAGATGATTTAATCTGTTCCCTAGAGATGAACGAATCTCTGATCTCCTCTGGACCTTGGGAGTTTCAGCCTCCTAGAGCTGCTCCTGTAGTCCGTAGGATTTTGGAGAACTCTGGGGACAGCAGTAGAGGCGCGGGGAGTTTGCTGCGTGTGGGTGTTCCCAGGGCACTGTGCGATAGCCCCTGCGACGCTGCAGTGAAGGTGCAGGCTCTGGGGGAAAGCGGAGCCTACGTGTGACTGGCAGGAGGCTTCTGGGCCCCCAAAATAGGGGCAGGCTCCTGACTCTGGAGAGATGAACAAGTAGAGCGATAAGTTGCTGCCAAATACGCAACTGCTGTCAAGTTTCATCTCCAGCCATGTAAAGATGAAGTGGTGCCCTCTGATGGCTGGTAGCTGTGCGAACTGGTCTGTGTCGCCGCGTTCAGATTATCCAGTAACCGTGTTTCCTGCTGGCTGAGAGGCATTAACTGATCGACTTACACCTCCGGCGGCGCGGTCCCTCGGGGGGCCTTGGGGAGGGAACACTTCATTATCCAAGAAATCGATTGGACCTTTGCTATTGCTGTTTAAGGAGCAGTCTGTAGTGAACTAAGTCCTGTAGTGTGAGGTACTTCCCTGCGTAAGGCCCGTCTTTGCTACGGTCCAGCAGGTTAGGGCTCCCCTTTTGGGAGTAAAAGAGAGAGAGCAGTGGGCCTTGATTTCCCCGAATAAAGCTCCCTTCTCTCTCCCCTTTCCTTAACTCACTTTATCTTTTGGTAGTGTTGAAAAGGTGCACAAATCCTAAACGGATGTAAAGTGCTTCGGGGCCTCTGGGGATGAGATGCCAGGTGGAAAGCAAAATGTTAATCTCTTTGGTTTGGTTTTGAGAAATTGCCTGGGGTCTGTGTCTGGACTGGCAGACTCCTTGCGTTGACCTCCAAGGGAGCGCTTTGCTGTCGCGGCTCTGTGGGCTGCAGAGGAACTTCCCTCTCGGCGTGAGACCTTCTCCAAGGTGGGGTGGGTTAAGCAAGTGCCGAGCCACCACGGGCTGTCCTCGCCCCTGCCCCTCTCATGGCAGCTCTCGTGCTCTTGCTGGACCCTTTGGATGGGTCCAACTCCCTGATCCGGCAAACCCAGGTACTGTGGTTGCTGATAGAGCCGGTTCAGGTGAGCGTGGCTGGAAGCAGAAGCAGGGATGGGTGCAAAAGGGGAAGGACCTTCCCTCTTCCCTGGCAGCGAGCTCAGGGGAGCCGCGCAAGGCTCTGGGCCCGCAGGGCAGGTTGGCGTGGGGAGGGTGGGCCGCAGGTTTGCAGGACGTCGGGGACAGCGAGCGCCCGAAACGTCTGTTGCCCACGAGTGAGTGGTCTGGGTGCTCCCGTCCTGCGGCGTGGGGTGCTGTAGATGTGTAACTGCTTCAGTATCGGTGGGCGGTTGGTGTAAAGTTGAAGCGCAGTTTGAGCGAGTGATTCGTCTCCAGCCTTTTCTCCTCCCTCGGCTTCCTGTTCCTCGGCTCTGCCTTGTTTGCTCAAGTCAGGAAGGGGGAGGGTATGGGGGAAGTTAATCATTAAACTGTAATGTCTTCTCCTTAACTCCTTCACAACCTGGGAGCAGAGCGCGCCTGTGATTTCCAGACACCCCCCTCCTCCTCCTGCAATCTTGTAAGAGAAAACTGGTGAGTTTAGCCAAACTCATTTTTATGCCGTTAGCAAAAAGCAGCGGATTTCTGTCCGACTGCTCGTTCAGCAAGGAGTGCTGAGCTGAGAAGGTGACTGCTGTGGTGAGATGGTTCCCTCTGTCTGTCCTGTGGGGAGGCTTGGGCGTGGGGGGTGGAAAATTGGTTTGGTTCCCCTTTGCACCCTCATGGGGATTTTTCCTTCCTAGTGGAACTTGATTTGCTTTTGTCATTGGTGGGCAGAAGCAAAAACCACACCTTCTGTGATAGCACTTCTGTTGGAGGTTGTGTGCATGAAACCTCCAGCCGCAGGACCTGCCTGGTCGAAGGAATTGCAGCTCTTCAGCAGTTCCCTTGAGGTATGTGCCTTTCGCACTGGATTCCACCAGCTGTTCTTTTGCTTAAAAGGAAGATTAAGCTGATTTTTCCCCAGCTGCAGAAGGCTTGCGTACCTTCAGGGAATCCGCTTCTGGGGTGTCTTGGCCCCTATAGGAAGATGCCTGTGGCTAAATGATTTGGAGCACCTTTTTGGCTAAATGAAAGGTGTATAGTGTTAATTTAACACAGTATGTAATTTGCTAATGGCTGTATCTGGTTCTCTGAGGGCAGGACTGCTTTTTTTTCTTTTTTTTTTTTTTTGGATGTGCTTTGGTCTATGGAAGAGAGTGAATATAAAAGCAGCACCTTCCTTGTCTTGTAATGCGATAATGTTGTCCTCTATTTGACCCTTTAATATATTTTCTTGAAGGGTTGCTAAGTGTATTGGCTGGTATGGTCTGTGCTCAGGAAGTGGCTTTGAGCTGGCAGGTGCCTGCCCTCGCGGAGGCAGCCATTAGCCTGAGCTGTCGCTCAGTTGCTATTTTGGTGCCACCTGATAACTTCAGCTCTTTGTCGCCCTGGCTGGAGGATACTGCTGGGTTGCTGTGTTTGCAGACTGAGTCTTTGGACCCGAAACCGAGTTATCTGCTGTGTGTGGGAGGAAAAAGGCAAATCCTGCCAACTGCTCAAAGACAGTTGGGTCTGCAGTGGAGGGCAGGGAGATCCAGTACCGGTAAGGGGGTTTCTGAGTCGGTCTCCTCTCCTAATTCTGCTGAAGTTGCGTTACTGGTCTCTGGCCAAATTCCATATCTCTGAAGGGTCCTGCCAGGTACATCTTGATGCTCTGGTAATGGAGAGTGCTGATGTCCCTAGCGAACGGACTCTTCTCTAATAGCCTTAAAGAGGTGCGTGCTAGAGCCTGCTGCTCCGGTGGAAAGCTGGGCACCCAGCCAGCGTGGCTTTCTTTGGAAAGTGGGTATGGTGCAGACCTGCAATAGCTCATTGGCGTTTCCACCATTGGGGATTGCAGTAGGCTCCTTACAGTGGGCTTACAGGTCAGAAGGCCCAGCAAGTTGGGATTTGCCTGTGAGTCACAGCAGAGGAGCGCAGGGTTTGGAATGGGCGAAGGATAATTGCCAGGAAGAAATGCAGAAAGGTGGGAATGCTTTTTCTTGTCCAGTGTTTGAGGGAGAGTGTTTTTCCTGCTTTAAGATTTCTGAGAGGGGCTAACCTTGTGACACGTGTTCCTCTGCCTGGCACGAGTGCGGGTGTTTCTAGCTGATGGAAGTTTTTTCTTCTCTTCAGGAATTTGTGAGCAGTCTCCACCCAGCAAGCTGAGAATTGTTTCCAGGAGAAGAAATTGCATTTACCTGGCAGGCTCTAAAATCTAGTTAACTGTTTGTGGGATGTACTGAGAAGGAATTTGCTTAGGAAAGTTGAAGCGCATATGCTTTCTGCCACACTGATGGACCAATCTGGAAGTTGCATGCTTCTTGCGCTTGCTTAAACTCTGGAGAAAACCCCTCCCGGGATCTTGTTTCCTGCAGAAAGCAGTGCCTGCGGCCACGTTAAATGACTCTGTGATGATGTGGGCCCTGTAATTACTCTGTGTCAATATCCTGTTGTGAGTCGGTCTCAGGGCAGGTTTCTTCTAGGCTCCTCTTCTGCAGGGCACAGGGAGACTGTAAAAGTCCTTGGAGTTGGGCTGTTTTCCAGTTAAGACAAAAATCAGAGATTGACATGGTTTTTCTGGCTGCTTTGTTACCTCATGGCATTTTCTTTGTACTAGAAGTTTTATTAACCCATTCAGAACTGGCCTGCAGTAGTGTTTTACAGAACGTTTAGTAGATCACCCTAGATGAAAAATTTTCCCAGAAACCTTCTGATATGGATATTCTGATGAGAGGAAGGAGAAAAAGCTGTTGGCCAGGAATTCACCATTTTGTTTTTCCTTTGCTTTCCTGCAGACGCCTTGCTAGCGGACCTGGAATCTACCACTTCACATATATCCAAACGACCAGTGTTTCTAACGGAGGAAACGCCTTACTCCTATCCAACTGGAAACCACACGTACCAGGAGATTGCTGTGCCGCCTCCGGTGCCACCACCACCTTCTAGCGAGGCACTGAATGGCACCGTGATTGACCCCTTAGACCAGTGGCAACCCAACGTATCCAGATACGTCCACCAGCAAGTGAGTGAATGTGTGCTTGTGGAGATGGGGAAGGTTCGTGCTTGCTGTGTTGGTGCAGATCTGTCAGGGAAGCAAATGAAGGGAGGGAACAGCAAGAAGTGAGGATGAGTTTGGATACAGACAGAATGAGGAAGTGGGGGAGGTCTGGGGTTTTAATAGTTAGAGGGAGGAAAGTCTCAGAACTGACTAGTCTGAGCAAATGGCAAAATATAATTTGAAACCCATCGTCATTGTTCCAGCGAAAACGGTAGTGTGTTGAGATTAGTGTTAGTCATCTGTCCTGTAGCCTGTGGAAAGCAGGCTGGGGATTTCCAGCACAGATCTGCGATTCATAGGAAATCTGAAGCAAGTGGAGAACACTTGTTCCTGGAATAGCTCATCTGATGGAGGTTGGGGTTGGCTACATAGCAGAATTTTTTTGCTCCTGGGCTTTGACCATGTTTTATCCGTGGGTGGTCGCAATGCAGTGTATGTATTTGTTTGGCATTCTCTGTTTCCAATACAAATCTCATTCCTACAGCCCCAGTCCCAGTCTCCTATATACAGCTCCAGTGCCAAAAGCTCCAGTGCCTCAGTTTCCAGAGACGGGCTCAGCTCTCCTTCCTCCCGTGCTGGTGAAGAGGAACACGTCTACAGGTATCTTGTCCCTGTTAAGAGATAGGCCGGAACCATATGAGGACAGTGACTGCTGTGACTCAAGCTGTCTTCTATAACTTGAGACAAGTACTATACTCCCTGCATATGTTCTGCCTCCCTGTGTCACTTTTGCTTCTCTTGGCTGTGTTTGAGACTACCTCCTTTTTCAGTCACCCCTATGGCTTTATGCTCACTTCATGTACTGACCTAGGCCTTCTGCTTCCTCAGCTGTAGAAGAGGTTAAGGATCTATCAGACACAGCACAATTTGGTTCAAGCATTGTAAAGAATATGATCCAGAAACAAATGACAAATTCACCCTCCTGTTAAGCAGCCCCAAAATAGCTCTTTAGGAGGGAGGATGGCCTTTGGGTCTGTTATCCTGGGGAAGCCAGTTACCTGTGGACTAGCAAGATGTGGAATGATATGAATTTTCAAGCAAATTTGAATTTCTTATGATGATTTAAAAATTCCATCTCAGAACTGCTGACTTATAGATAACTAGTGTGTCTACCTAAAATGACAAATGCAGCCCTTCTTACACTGAGAGGTTGGAAGGGTCCCACCTGCGCAGTGGGACTACCCTTGCTGCTGACATGGGCAGGAGAGAGGAACAGGCTCGGTGCTCCATCTCCGATCTCCCCATGCAGGGCACTCTGTCCTGGGCGCCTTTTTACAGTGTGCAGACTAGCGTTTCTCCGACGCCGTGTGTTCCAGCCATGCCTAGCTCTTTCTGCTGAGCAGAAAGTTGCTTTCAGCTAGAACTAATTCTGGGTCAAGGTGCTGGCAGGTGTGTCCAGAGACGGCCCAGTGGAGGCAGTTGTTGCAGTTTTCTGGGGGCTGAGGGCCACATCTAATTAGTACAAAATAGAGATGATTACAGCCCTGGGTCTGCTGGTACAAGGGTCTGGCATGGCCTGGTTCTGGAGCAAATTGTAGCTTGTGTGCTTGTGACCAGATGAAGTATTCCCTCCTCAGGCCTCATTTGTGAACTTTGTCCTCAGTCTGAAGAAGATGATAATAAATGCCTTATGGAATTTCATAATTGTTACTCGTGTTATAGGTATCAGAGTCCTAAGGCTTGTTGCATATTAACCTTCTGAGCATAATCTGGCAGTGTGCTCAAGACAGTTGTTCTTGTTTTGGATTTGGAAACTCTCTTTTTTGATACAATAAGAAGCATTAGAAGTAATTTGTCCATTTGTAAAACTAGGAGAAAATTATTTCCTTCCCAGTGATGATGGGAAAACTGTTATTACAGTGCCTGAAAATCACTGTATTGGTGCTAAGTTTTTCTGTGAAATAGTTTGCATTGGTGTGTGTGTGTGTGCTTATCCTATAAGATAAGCAGTAATTACAGCCAGTGTTTTGCACATGGTTGTGCATGGTTAAACTTCTTTACAGGCTTGTGTATTTAACCCTGTGGAAAATGATTTTAAATTACCTTCTTATAAATTCATTAGAATTGCTCAAATAAAAGGGTTCGAGTACTTGAAAAGAGACCTTGTATGCTGCAGGAGGCTGCCACGTAACCTGCTGATTTTGGCTGTTGTTGATAGCTTGAGGTTTGTACTTTGGTTCCCTCTTTCTCCAGCCCGTGCTGGCCCTGCATCCCCCTGCTTCAGGGGAGAGGTTTTCCCTGCTTGGTGTGATGTCAGCAGAAACAAGTCATTTTCCTGGATGCCGGCTAGTGGTTCTGCTGCTGTTCTGTGTGTCTTGGATCGGCAGCCTGTTAACTCTTTGCTAAAATCTGAGGCCCTGCCTGTTGCTGCTATTTCTTTGTAACTGACAGCTGAAGATGTGGCTAAGCAAACTGAAGATGCAGCTGAACAGCAGCTGTGTTAGTAATGAGTTTCCACAGCAAGCATCTTCTTTCCATGAGACATAAAAGCATCAGTTAAAAAAAAAAAAAATACAGTACATGTGTAAACTTTGAATCTAAGTGTTTCCTCCTGCTGTGTCTTGGAGTAGAAGGGACTCCTCAGTTACACACTCCCCTTTTATTTTTAGTTTCCCCAACAAGCAGAAGTCTGCAGAACCATCTCCCACAATGACAAGCTCCTCTCTGGGCAGCAATCTCTCAGAACTGGACAGGCTTCTCCTGGAACTGAATGCCGTTCAGCATAATCCCCCCAGTGGCTTCCCAGCAGGTAAGGAGTAGCAAGACATTTGGTATTAGCTTTGTGGATAGTTCGATTCCTAAAGTAGTAGTCTCTTTTTTTTTTTTTCTTTTTTTTTTTCTTCAGCATGCTTACTGAAATCCCTCACCCCAATTGTAGAATCATTTAGTTTGGATGGGATCTCTTGAATACTCTGGTCTGGCATCCTGCTTGAAGCAGGGTCACCTTCAAAGTTGTCTCTAACTTAATTTCAAAGTTAGATTACTGAGGACCTTGTCCTGTTGAGCTCTCTATATCTTCAAAGATTGACAAGGTCTCTCTGGGCAACCTATTGCTCCTGCCTCTGATTTATGTGCATTTATGGACTTGGGGGTCTAAATGACTTTTTTTTTCCCCCCCTCCCCCTTTGTAAAGATGAAGCCAGCAGAAGCCCATCACTGCCCAGTGCACCTGCACCTCACTATGTTATCCCGGAGGGCAGCAGCTCTGTGGGAGGGAAGGCTGCTCCCCCTACAAAAGAAAAGCCAAAGCGAAACGGCGGGCGCGGGATCGAAGATGTGCGTCCCAGTGTGGAGAGCCTGCTGGACGAGCTGGAGAGCTCTGTGCCAAGTCCAGTGTGAGTAGTGTTTTGGTGGCTGCTCGCTTGGGTGGGGTGGGACAAGCCATTGTGGGAATAGTGACTGTAGCATAGGAACAGATGCTGCAGGAGAGTGACAGGCAGGAGAGCTGATTTGTGTGAAGGGTGAGAAATCGAGCAGGAGTGTGAAGATGCTGGTGCTCTTTTTTTATCTCCTGCAGCTGTTGCTGGATGAAAAATACATAATGAGTCATGTTACCAGAGGCATATTGTTCAAACTCAGGTTTATAGCTGATTACAAAATCCACCATCTGACAAAATGACCGTTTGGTCATAGTCCATTGCTTACTGGATGGTGTTGGTGTACGCTCCTGCTAGACTTGGCAGAGAGACAAGGCCTGTGTATGTTGCAGAAGCTGGGCCTGGGGGATGGCTGGCCGTGGTGGTCAGCGCTGCTGGAACGCGCCGCGCTGTGCTTGTTCTGGGGGGCGGTGGGACTGCCAGTCTAGGAGATCTCCCCAGGGTCTCTGCTCAAACGTATTCTTTTCTCTTGCCAGCCCTGCAATCACTGTGAGCCAAGGCGAGGTGAGCAGCCCCCAGCGGGTCACCGCCAGTCAGCAGCAGACCCGTATATCTGCCTCTTCAGCTACACGAGAACTGGATGAACTGATGGCGTCTCTCTCTGATTTTAAGGTGCGCTGTCATGACAAACTTAACACCTCATCTTGGCCCTCCCTGCCTCCAGACTCACTTGCCTGTTAGTCACATCTGCTGACCTTATTTGGTCTCCAGAATGCCTTCTGTACCTCTCTTCCTTGCTCTGAGAAAATTCCTGCGGTGGTATTTGTACTTTGAGTGCTGCTGTAGGTGTTTGCGGCCAGTATAAATTCATCACTGGCCTGGAAGACAGTTCTGGGGACTGTTTTTCCTTCCATTCTGTAGTTCGTCTGTTTGCCAAAGATAATGAGCTTAGTTACTGCTCAGTGCAGGGTGAATTATTTTGCTGTGCTGCAACTTAACAAGAAGTAGGGGATCATGGGACACCTGTCTGCTTCCTGACAGAGACCAGGCTCTTCTGTTCTGTTGGATGACCATCCTTCTTGCAGTGCACTTTTACCCTGACGTGCTTTCCCTGAGGAGAGTGCATTAGGGATTTCCAGGCATGTGGTATGAGCACTCAAGCTTTTGTATCAAAGAGCAGGGAACTTCAAAGGTTGCAATCTTAAAACAGTATCTCTTATTTAGATCGAAATGGGATTAATGTCCGAGCTTCTTGTGGGGGAGGAAGATGGCAAGTACCATTCAGAATCTTGTTTGGAAATCTAATTACTATATTGGATAAGAACTGCTACTGCTGCTTCAGTCACCAGGAGCACATGAAAATCCCATAATAGGATAAGCTGAGGAGAAATTTGCCCATGGTCATTTCTGTACATGAAACACTTGGCTTATATCCTTGGATAACTTATAAATCAAAATGTTCTTTGTTCTGATAGGTGTCTTATCATTCTTACACTAGATGATTAACTGGAGCTTTTTTTTATGAGATTACATTTACCCACAGTCATAGCAAAATGAAAAATATTTTTTCTTCTTCCTTGTAGATGGTTTGCTTATAGCTTTCTTGAATGATTTGCTTAAACTTGTTTTGAGACAAGGTGGGAGAGTGAATACGTAACACGTAACGTATTCTCTATGTTGGTCATTACTGGATATGACTATTTTATATCCACATGCAATACTGCTTTATAATCCTAAAAAAGTCCCTAACTCTTTGGTTTCTCCTCATATGGAAGATTCTGCTGATCCTCAGTGTTTCTTGCTTGTGCTGAACTCCATCTCCTCTGGCTATGACTTTAGAGGCAGCAGCCAGAGCTGAACAATGTTCTGTGAGGAGAGGTAGATAGGACATTTGAAGACATCTGTGCTGTTTATTATTACCTCTGTGCCACCATACATGTTAGTGTCTTTGACTCATGCTGTGCATTTCACGGAGGTGATTGCAATTCCCGGTGTTTTTAGCAAGTGCATGAATTCAGAACCCGACAGTGAGCACATGTGCTCCGCGGGACCTTACCTGCCTTGCGTTGGCTGGGATTGAATTCAGTCTGCTGCTCTGGCCCATGTACGTGATTTTGTTCCTAGGAAATTACTCACTGTTTGCTCTAGACTTACTGTAGTTTGAATTTGGTCATCCACAAATATTGACACCTTAGCGTTGCCTTTTTTCTCTCCAGTGTTAATATGTTACATCCTAGGGTTGAATGCGGGATATCCATAAGCATCTGTTCAATCTGGTTGGAAAAACTGAGGATTGAACTTCCACTGTTGTGAAGCTGGAGAGAGTTCCCACCTGCGCTGCCAGTGTCCGCTGCTGTGCTCCTTCCCCACACTATGGGAGCACGGGGTTGTGGCCTCATGCCACTGCTGCTATCATCAGGGCTCAGAAAACAAGCTCCAGGTGTGGTTGCTTCTGCTGGTCTGGGCTCGCAGGTTAGCTCTTGGCAGCTGAGAACCTCCTCAGCCAGCCCAGCTTTTCCTGCTGAGATACCAGGAAGGGGGTATTTCTAAGTGTGGGTGTTCAAATGCTTTGCAGTCTTGCATGAAAAGTCATGAAACTCTTCATGCAACTCTTAATAAAATCTACATGACAGAGGCTAGGGACTTACTGTAATACTGTCCTCCTTCCTGGCTTAATTTCTGGCTGAGCTCTGAGAGCAAACTGGAAACTTGAAATACAACAAGATTTTAAGATTTGGGCTTTATAAAAGCAGCATTAGTATTTTTGCAAGGTACTAGGCTCATCTGTGGCTACATATTCTTCCCTGAAGCACCAAGAACATGGTTTCTTGTTCATTTCTCTTTTGTTAATATTGCTGCTGACTGTTTTTAATGGTTATTTTCCCTTTTCCTGTCCCCCAGGTTGCTTCATTTTCCTTTCAGCTCTTTGTTTTTTTTCCTGTCAATTTGTGCTAACTAGTGGTGTTAGCTTGTCTGTAAAAATGGATTTATGGTCTGTACCTGTGGCAGGATGCGAGGGAGAGAAGTGGAGTCTTTTCCAGAGGTGAAAGATAAAAGGCTATCGTTTGAGTGCCAGACCTGTGTGTGGTTGCAAGGGAAATAGGACAGAAAAACTGAGTATTATGAGTAAGTAATTGGAGGTGGAAGGCCATAATGCAGCTAGAAGTTCCAGCAGACGTGCGCGTGTGGCGTTGGTGTTTCCCTCATACTCTAGAGTAAAAGGTGCTATTACAGACCGATGCATTACCCTTTTATCATCTTTTGCTCACTTAATGAGTTGCTCGTTCTTTTTTGCCTGCAGAATCCATTTGATTTAGGTTATCTATCTCATCAGTCAGCTGGCACTGAGATTACTTAATGCACTTGTTTTTTCATCCTCTGGCATTTCTGTGTAATGTGATGCCTGGTTACTGCATAGCTAGGTGCTTGTATTAAACTGTTCTGTTACTGTTGTGTGTTTAACCATTGCTCTTAACTTGGAGCTAGTATGTTTTTAATATGCTGGAAATATTTGCCTTTGAGCAAGATGACTGTCTTGCCTTGAAAATGGCTGGCTTCATTTTAGAAAATTTGGAAACTCTGAATAAACGTGAACCCCAATGTAAAAATTGGTTACGTTCGCAGGCGCGTTTAGATTGGGTAAAATGCAGGGGAGGAGGGCAGCATTGGGAAACGTGCTCTTCATGTTAACTACTGAGTGCACTTCCTGGTCCTTTTCACCTCTGCCGTGAGCGTGGGCTTGCGCTGCAGCGCTCCTCGGAGTGAGGAGCGACTCGTGATGAAGTGCAGTCACCCACTGCTCTCAGCTTTCGGCGAGCCGTGTCCTGGCAGTGCGGCAGGTCCGACCTCACAAAGGTGCGCGAGTGCGAGCTCCGGGCCCCTCAGGACGGCCGCCGTGTGGACAGGTCAGCTGAGGGGATATGTCTGTTCCGCCTACTGGCAGATTTTGTGCGAGTTCTGGTTAATTTTATTCTTTTGTTCATGACAAGTACCCAGAAAGGTAAGGAAAAGCTGAGATATTGTGCGTGGGCTGGGGGAAGTTATGTGCTCTGCTGCCTTAGAACATGAGCATCAAACATCTTGAGGCTTCTTTGAAGAACGTGGCCAAGAATCAGAGCAGGTCTGGGAGCTGTTGGGTTTGGAAAATCTTTGTGGATAGGTCTTTCAAACTGGGAGGGTTCAGCATTGGCTTTAAGCTTGACCTGCTGTGTGAACTTGCCCAAGCCGCTGCTTTGACTTTCCCTTTTTAAGAAAAAGGAGTAATGCCATTTTGTCTCCTAGAGTTCAGCCAGGAACCACTGACAATGGGGAAAGGAGGACAAATGATCTCTTCTTTTTGAAAGAGCCTATAAGTCAAGGAGAACTAAAAAATTGATATCAGTCACCAATCTTGTCAAAGTGTATTTTGGATCAAAATTAATACTGGTTTTGTTAAAATGTAAATGTGGAGCCCTTGGCCTAAGGGGAAGAGGCTAATCTGGCCATCTAAGCAAAGCTTACAAAGGCACGGGGTGGCAGAGTCCTTGAGATTCCGTGCCTGTCAGATCTGAGGTGAGACTAATGGTTTGAGCAGAACAAAGCCCATGTTATCTGCTCCTGCTGTGACTGCCCTGAAGCTTTGTTTTCGTTGCTGTGAACTCAGCCAACAGAGCACTTTATTAGTGTATCGAGAACAAAATGTCAAGGTTTGTTCTGTTCATTGGTTTCTTTTTTTCAGCTTTGAAATGTAAAATGTACATGTGTCACTCAGAGTAAGTTGTTAACGTGACTTTTACTCACAGTCTAGACGTGCCTGGGTTGGTAGCTGGCTTCCCAATAGCTACTGCACACGCTCATCACAGCTGCAGGGGAGCATGTGAGCCGTCATTTGGACAGAGGGCACAGGAAAAGGATCTCGATGACTGCGTAACTTTGTCTTTCTTGATCTCATGCAAAGATCAGCACAATGCCATGCTGGTTTTGCTCTTTACTATCCCATTTCCCTTATTTACTCTTGGAAGTAAGGCTTTGGATCAACATGGCTCTTTGGTTTGAAGGTCACAGTGGTTCTAAGACTTAATTCCTTGGGTTTTTTTTTTTTCTTTTTCTTACCTCTGTCTTTATCTTTTTCTCTCCTATTCTTTCTGTCTCCTCTTTGCAGACTAGTTCCACTATGTCTCTGATTTCTGAACCCTCCCTAGAACTGGTTCCCAATTCAACAAATGCAGACTCCAGCAACCCTCCTTACAGTTTGACAGTGCTGTCCCAGTCTAAACTCCCTTCTGCAGGTCACAGTGGGGACTTGGCAGTAACAACATCTGTCCCCTCAGCAGTCCTCCACATCGAAGAAGGCAGTGACAGTGTAGTTCTGCCTCCCCCAGGACGTTCTGCCACTCCTCCACATGTGCCCTCTCTGCTGCAAACGGGCCCTGTGCCCCCACCACGGGTCTCTTCCAGTTCTGCTGTTCGTGGGGAGCAGGTGACGTTTGCAAGCTTGATTAGACCGAGCAGAAAGCCTGACTTTTTGAGGAAGGCTTCTCAGGCTGTGCCGGCTTCCAATGTGGAGCCTCTGTCTAGACCCACTAATGTGGAGGCCCGGGGCCTAGAATATGATTTGGTGATAGAGACTGAAAAGAAGGAGCAGAGAATAGAACCCAAAACCTCAAGTGTCCCAGTTTCAAATGCTGGAATAAATGGTCAAGGGAAGGGGCAGATACCTAAGGAACTGGATCAACAGGGAGCATTCGGGGATAATTCAGCCCTTCTTTCTGAGAGCAGAAGTGTGGAAACAGCTTTAGATGAGCTGTGGGCCCTGCAGCTCTCTGATCGTGTGCCAGAGGTACATGCAAAGAATGACAGTGTCTTGAGTCCTGTGCATGAGCCTTCTGTTGTGGCCTTGGATCGGTGGGATGTTTTCCCAGACACTAAAAACCAGTTAGGCTTTGTAGCGCAGCAAGGACAGGAGCTAAAAGCTGAAGTACCACATGAAATCAAGGTAGATGTCTGTTCTGATCTGACCAAGAGGCAGGGCAGAGAGAGAACTCCTAAAAAGGCAGGTACTAACATCAGTAGAGCCAGAGACCAGGAAAATGAGCAAATGAGAAACTCTACAGTTGTTCCAGAGACTCCTGAAAATGTTTGGAAAGCCGAATGGGATCTGCTATGCGTCTCCAAGCCACCCATTGAGAGGATTTCTGCATCAGGCCAGGCAGGCACTGAGTGAATGTAGGAGTAGGACGGGTCCTAGCTAGGACTGTCCTGGTAGTGCGCTAACATTTTGTGTGTGGTGTGAGTGCATCCAGAGCTCGCCCACTCTAACAGCATGTGGTTTTGAGCAGTGTTACTGACAGCTGCATGTTTGAAGGTCTGAAATCCTTTGCTTTATCTTGTGGTCTCTTCTGCATGTTGGCCAGCAGCACAGAACATGGCAGGTCTTAAGGACTGTCCTGTGATATGGGCTTTTATTCCTTAACTGGGATAGGGCAAATACTCGACCCATGGAGGTCTCTGAAAAGTTAAAGGGCTGCTTCACACCTGGCTCTGGATGGCAGCTCCTCTGCTCCGCTTGCCTTTTTAGGTATCAGTGCGGGAGCTGTTACTATTCCTTCTAGCACTCGCAGTACTCTTTGTACACCAGACATCTCTGACCAAGAATCTTATGCCTGTAAAGGGCAAATGCAGAGAGACTGTTGTGTATCACTGTTATGCTGAGGTTTCTTTAATGCTCTGTGGAGTGGTCTTGCTGCACCTCATATCTTGGCTTCCTGCTGGTTACTTCCTTTTCTAGATAGTTATTTTTGGCTGCTGTGATTATCCTTACGGGGTTTTTCCTTGCACTGAGTCACTGTTCTGGGCTGTGCCAAAAGGAATTTTGGCATTGTGGAGTACATGTCATCACTTCTCCAGCTCACAGTTGTCACTAATGGTTTGAGTTTGTGCTGTTGCATCTCGGGGCTTGCTCTTGCGTTGCTTTTCTCTGCTGATACTATTACCTTTGTCATTTAGATTAAGTCTGTAATCAAGAGGACAAAAGAGACCGGGAATGTGCATCCAATGTATCGTGACCTCTCTCCAAGGCGTAAGCTAGGTCCTGCCATATTTCACAAGACTGAGTCCCAGGATCGCTTGATTGAAGAGCTGCAGGACAGACTGGGCATCGCTAAACAGGAACAGAAAGAGTGGAAAAGCCAGGATGACTGGCTGACAGAGGGGGTCATTATCACTGCTAGACCCCAGAGGGAGGATCAGGATGGAGGACAGCAAGTAGAGAAGGTAGAGAGCAGGCACATGGACTGGGAAATTCCAGCACATCCCTCTGTCCAGATAACACTGTGTGGGGGTGCAGATTAAGTTTCTGAGTGTGCTAAGCAACATGAAGTGAAGATGTAACTCTTTCTACTCACCCTTGTCTGATCTGAAAGGGAACCAGCTCTCAGGTTCTGAGTTCTTGATGTTTAGGAATTGGAGTGATGTCAGAGGATGGTGGTGATGGTATCCGTTTGGGCAATCTGGTGCTATCACATATCAAATGTCCCCATGGGATTTATTTTAAAACCATACAGGGAGGCCTGTCAGTAGAGGCATGCTTTGTTTTCCCCAGTACTGTGGCTGTGCATGAAGTTTTGGGTATAAGATGATGTTCTTCCTTAAACCACACGGAGACACGAGTTTTCTAGTTGTCTTATCTGTGAGGTTGCTTTCTTGTTGCTTTTTCCCTCTCAGATAAAGGTGCTGAATAGCAACCAGTGGCCTCTTTTTACCCACTTCTGCTTGGTTGTGGCAGTGAGGTTGGCCTGCTTTCCTATTTGTGCTCTGATGTGAAATGAAGGAGATTCAGAAAAGGAAGTGGGGAGAGCACCAGGCAGCAAAGACTGTGTCATTGTCTGGTCTGGATTGCCAGCCTTCCTGCTGCAGGAAGTGTTTGTTGGTTCCTCTTTGGATCTATTCACCTTTCTTCTTCCTCCATGTCTTTCTAGGTGGTCTTTCCGCCAGAATCCCCGCTCCCCCCGAGGAGGACGATCTCTGTTTCAGCCTCTCCCCCACTCCAGCCTTCTAAAGAAGCTGCAAAGACAGTCCCTGCTAATGCTGCTCCCTCTTGTGTCCTTGGCCCTGCACCTCTCCTTCCACTCCCGCCTCAGCCTTCCCATGTGCCATCTACCTCAGCTCCTAGTCCGGTCTCTTCTTTCGGCTTGACTCCTCAGCCTCTGTTCCAGTGGGAAACTTCTGATGATTATCATGAACTTTCTGTTGTGGGCACCCCTCCTTCCGAAGATCCTAGGCACTCCTGTTCTCCCCAGACCTGGATCCCTAGCACCAAGACAGTAGTTTCTGTTGGCTGTCAGACCGAAGATGACCAGTTCTTCCCACAGGTGCAGGCAGGCTTCCTTTTCCTCTTCTCCTTGTTTAACAGAGTGTCTTCCAGTCTAACCACTGCTCCCAACTTGATAGCTCAGTAAATGTAACTTTGGGTAAAGGCTGGTACTGAGCTGCTTGATGGAAGAGGGAAGCCATTGAAAATGCCAAATCAATCCCAGCTCTCCCTGTTTAGCACTAAAAAGTACATGTCATTGCAATAATCTGCTGTTGTGTGTGGTTCCTGTCTGTCCTGCTGATCACTTTGTGCAGCAGGGACCATGTACACTCTATTTCTCTCTGAGCCAAAGGAGTTGGCTCTGATACACAGCCCTCAACTCTCCCTAGCCCAATCTCTTGGGGGGGGGAAAAAGTGTAAGCATGGAGAAAAAGATGGCAAACATCTCAAAAATTGGAAGGCCAAATCAGCAGTCCTTCCTGTGTTTGACCTTTTAGACAGGTGTCCACAATATGAGTGGATTTTGGGGGAGCTGCACAGTATTATTTGTACAGGCAGGTCTCAACGGTGAGGAAGGAAACACCTCTGCATCTTGAACTGTTGTTCTTTGCAGGTGACCTCTGCTCCTCCCCTTGTCCACAGTGCCACTCTGCAGGCCGCTCATGCACCCCTGGATCCCCTTACCCCTGAGAAGGCAGGACCTCCTTTCTGTTTCCTCTCGGCATGGTGTGCTCTTCTGGGGGTTGACTGTGACACAGATGCTACTGCGAGCTGCTCCTGGAGCTCCCAGTGTGGTGAATGTAGATGGTGTCTTGCAGTGCATGGTTTGCTGCTCATAAAACTTGTAGCTGAATTGGAGTGATAGCAGATCTCGTGGGTGAGGGTGGGAATTTGAAGGACCTTTGCATGATGAGTCTATGTGGATGCTGTGCTGGTTGTTCCGTGAATGGCAGACATTGTGCAGGAGATGGAAACCACCTCTTTCAGATGGGGACTCATCTGCGAGCTCTTGAAAAGGCTGGGCCACCAGGCCAGGGTAGAAGTTACAGTGTCCAGAGATGGATGTGCCTGCATTGAGGTTAGCTGTGGCTTGCAGGAATGTGTGGTCCCACAGGCAAGGGTGAAGAAATGCTCTGTTGCTATGTGTTGAATTCATCCCATCTCCTCTCTCTCCAAATAGTAGTTATCATTTGTCTGCCTGCTGTGTCCTCCTGCTCTGCCTGGTGGCACGAGCCGCTGGTAAAATGAGAGCAGATACGATTCTCCTGACACAGTCCAGCCCTTTTCCTCCTGCTGTATCGTGCAGGAAGCCCTGGCTTTGTACTGGCTCTGGCCTGGCTTTGTATATAGAGAGAGCCCTGTTGACTCTCTGCTGTGAGAAGTGTCCCTGCAGTGTTGTACTTTGGAGACATTTGCTGTAGCCATGTGGTGGAGAATACCACTGCCCAGCGGAGGGTTTGTTTTAGGTGCAGGACACAGGGAGGCGATAGGGCTGTTCTGAGCTGCTGGACTAGGAGCGGCAGCTAGTTGTGGAGATGGCTGGGAAGAGTGAGGGGAGGAAGGGTGCCTTTGGCTCCACTGGGAGTTGTGCTGCATACAGGCAAGACTCATGACGGGCTAAAACTACGTATATCATGAGAGTTTTATTACAAACAAGTGGAAAAAAGCATTTGACACTGAGTAAACTAGTCAACTACAAGCATCGCTAACTGCAGGATGGGTAATAGAGCTTCTTCTGTGGCTGGAAAGGCAGGATCTGCCACAGCTCCAAAGAATTTCAGTGTGTCCCTTGTCCCCTGGCTGTGATGGCAGCAGGCTGGTGGGTTGTTCACAAATGTTGATTTTTATGTCTGTTTTAATTTCTCCCTTTAGTAAGAGAAACCCATGTGCTCCAGACCCTCATCTCAGGGAGGGACTTCTTTGGATTTCTCTAAACTGACAGTAGCTATTGTAGTGCAGAGTTAGCTAAAATAATCTGTATTTTACTATTGTGGTTTGCCTGGGTAATGAAGGAGGATTTGGTGTTCAAAGAGAACGCACACTTTCTTCCTGAGTTATGAACCTTAGTAAAACATTTCCCTCCTTCCTCCTCTGAGAAGCCTTTCCAAGCTGTGTACACTGTGGTGGTGTGATTTCCAGAAATGGTCTCCGAGAGAAGTGTCTTAATCCCCTTCCTCTCACCCCCGTGCATTTCCAGAGGTCACGCAGTAAACATGGCAGTGTTTCCATTGGCATCCCATCTGCTGGGGCTCTGCTGTGGACATGCTGCCCTGTCCGTAGGTAAATACGGGACGAGAGACAACTTTAAAGGAATTGTTTCTTGGCGCTTCCAGTGCCCCAGATGGGGCAGAGGAGACCTGGCAAGATGATGTGCAAAAGCAGTGCAGGGGGAGGGAGGGGGAGGGGGAAGATATTCTAGCTGAAGAACAGACAGGATGAGGAAGGAGAGAGGGATCTCTAACAGAGAGGAGAGAGTGTCAGCTGAGAGAGCGCAACAACTGCGTAGGAATGGAGAGAGGTCAAGGGGAAGGGGCCTGCTGGATGGCGTCTCTGCTTTGTCAGCTGGCCAGGAACTGATGAGGTAAAGGGAGAATTTTGGCAGAGGCTTAGAGAGCACTGTACTGACTGCTTGGGATTTGCTGGTAACTTCTGCCATATGAGCAGTGAAGGAGAGTTGACTCTTCAGTTCACAGCTCTGTTACATATCCCAGGCTCTGTGCATGTTGTCTACTTGGGCAGAATACGTGTGTGCTTGATCCTGGCTCTCAGTGCCTTCTGCAGACAGCAAAGCCATCTCCTAGCAATCTCCTGCCCATCTGTGCAGAGGAGCCACTGGCAGCAGTAGCAGGCATTTCCCTTGGAAACTCAGCAGCTTTTGCCTTACAGTCTTTGGTTTCTCTTCCCTGCAGTTCATGGCACAAGGGAAGGCCGGGAGCAGCTCCCCTCCATCCACAGCCCCCAAACCTGGCAGCCAGCTGGACACCATGCTGGGAAGTCTCCAGTCTGACCTGAACAAATTGGGTGTAGCTACAGTTGCCAAAGGTGTCTGTGGAGCCTGCAAGAAGCCTATTGCTGGGCAGGTGAGTCAAAGATGCTGTCTCATTGCTGAATCTTGGGCTGCAGCTGGGAGTAGTGGGGAGGGCTGTTTCGTGAGGCTGAAGGGACTGGAGATGCTGGAGAAACTGAAGTACTCTATTTATCCACTGGCTAGGTACGCTGTAAGCTCCTCCAGTGACCTCTACCCTGCCCTTGAGGGACTGCCCTCTCCTGAGATGATAGGTAATTCAGTTTTCATGCTACCCCAGTCCAGGGCTCACTTGAGTAGTAGAACTTGCCATTCTTGCTGACCTCCAGCTGGTATCTTGTCGTGTGATCTAGGGGAGAAGGAAATAGAGTTGTCCTTCATGATTTGTCTTCCCAACAGGTGGTTACAGCCATGGGGAAGACCTGGCACCCTGAGCACTTCGTCTGCACCCACTGCCAGGAGGAGATTGGGTCACGGAACTTCTTTGAGCGAGATGGTCAACCCTACTGTGAGAAGGACTATCACAACCTCTTCTCCCCTCGCTGCTACTACTGCAATGGGCCGATCCTTGATGTGAGTTCCTGGGGGGGTTAGGGCTGGCAGGGTGCTGCTGACCTTGGTGTTTAAAAACCTCCACTTCACCTGTGTGTCCTGGATGAAAGGTTTTGTTTTGGAATTTCTATTTTTCCTTTGTGCTGGCTCTGGAAGGGAAACAACTTGACCCAGCCTGGTTCTGTAGGTCATCTTACCTTCACTAAAGCTGTAATCCTGCAGACCACCACATCGCTCCTTCATTCCAGTAATGATTCTCCAGCTTTTCTCTATTGGTAGTCTGTGGTAACAGACTACCAGTACTAATTCTGAGAGCTGGACGGAGCCCTGTATAAGGGAGGGAGCAGTGTGTGAGATCCTTTTAGGGTAAAAAAAAGTGTGCAGTGGGGAAAGGCTGAACCAGCCAGAGGCAGGAGGTAATTTACTCCGCTCTTTAAGGACGCTCTATTTTAATGCATGCTGTTGTCAGCACAAGTGTAATATGTTTCCCACCCCCCACCTCTTATCTCTGTGCTGAAGCCATAATTTACATGACGCCCTTTGTGTCTTCTGAACAGAAAGTTGTGACGGCTTTGGACAGGACATGGCACCCTGAACACTTCTTCTGTGCCCAGTGTGGAGCTTTCTTTGGACCTGAAGGTATTGCTGCTTTATGCAAGGGGAAAAATATCTGCTCCCTTGAACTGCAGATGAGTGTGTAAGGCAGAGCCGCTACTAGCGGAGAGTCTGAGAGATGATAGGGGAGCTGTTGAAGATGGAAGTGCCAAGGGAAATAGCTGTCCTTGGGGGAAGGATGGTAGCCATGCTCTCCTTTCCTCCCTGGATAGGAAGAGTATTCATGTGGCTGGAGCAGGAAGGGCAGCAGCATGAGGTCCAGCTGCCTGCTGTGTGTTTGCGCATGGGCAGGGGGAAGGATGATCCTAGCTGCTCTGGTTACCCCACAGAGCTTGGCTGGCCATCGCTAAAGATCAGGAGCTGATCCTCTTTGGCTCTCCTTTTCCTTTGGCAGGATTCCATGAGAAAGATGGCAAAGCCTATTGCCGCAAGGACTACTTTGACATGTTTGCTCCCAAGTGTGGAGGCTGTGCCCGGGCTATCCTGGAAAACTACATCTCTGCCTTGAACACCCTGTGGCACCCTGAATGCTTTGTCTGTCGGGTAAGAGACCAAGGTCCTTTGCTGCTGCTGTACAACCCCTGTCATTTCTGCCCTGCAGGCATCTGGTCTCTTATCAGGAGAAGGCGCCTGTGGGGTAGCGAAGGGCAGCCATCCCCACAAGATAAAAGCATGTCAGCAACCAAACACCTTGTTTCTCTGCCTGTTTACATTGAACTTTCTAGTTGCTTTGCTCTTTTTGTTCTCAGCTGCAATTATGGGCTTCTGCAGCGGCTCACAGATAAACAGAGACGTTTTCTGTGACCTTTAAATAATTATAAGCTAAGCTTCTCTCTAAGCACTTGCCTTAGCAATCAGATTTTTGAAGATCTTCCTCCAATGTTCAATCTGACAATGTAAACTAATAAGACTGACCTTGCTCACACAAACATGCAAGTCAGTGAAATTGTGGCAGGCTCCATACAACAGGCATAATGAACAGGAATACTGCGGATTAAATGCTTGGCGCTCTTTCAGAGAGCCTTGCTAGTATTAACTCTTACAGGCCCCAAGAGAAGAGCAAGTATCAGCCAGTATTTCCTAGAGTGGGAGAGAGACAGAGACCAGGGTCAGCAGCAGAACCGTGAGCTCCTGGTTTCCAGTGCGGTGCTCAGCACTGCTCTGCTCCGCGCTCTGTGGTGCAGCTGGCCGACTGTCACGGAGCTGTTGGGACTGACTGTGGCTCCGGCAGTGGTGTGTGGAGAATGGAACCAGAAGACTGCAGTCCTGACTGTGGGGCTGGAGAGGGCTGTGCCTTCTTGGACCTGGATTCCGGCTTCTCTCAAGCAACTCTGCTTTCCTTCCCCCTGCCACCACACTGCATGTGCTAGTGGGGTCAGCACTGATGTCTTCCAGGATGCAAGGCAGGATTCTCTTCCTGTTTTTGCTAAAGCAGAGCTGACTTCAGCTCTCCTGCTGTTTGAAGGAGGAGACTGTTTATTGAACTAATCATCAGTGTTAGTGTTAGAAAAGTCATGGACTCACTGCAGGCAAACTGCATTAATCCCAGTTCAGCTATTTGTGGCTACACACGCTCTCTGCTGGATGTGTCGGGTCCGGCTGTGTGTACCTCCTCCTTGGGGAGGAGGATGGTCTGGGGCTGAGCAAAACCAGGATTCTGGAAACCTGGCTTCTCCTCTGGGCCTTGCTGCTGATGTGCTGAGTGAGCCCAGCAGGGTCCTTGGCTCCCCCTGATGCCCTGTTGCCTTAGTTCCCCCCTGTACAAGGAGGAGAGTCTCCCCGGTCCTGCGGAGAGAGTGGGTGGGTGCTTCCAGGGCAGGTTTGGAAGTGTTGCACGCTCAGCTGTCTGACGCTGAGGTGGGGAAGGAACATTGGGCACTAACGAGCCCACGTATCCTCTTCTCATCCATTCAAAATCATTAGCACTGTAAAGCAAGCAGGGGTTTCTCCCAGTGGTGATGCGACCTCTACATGTGCCTGGTGGAGATGTTTCAGGGTAGAAGATCCTGTGGAAAGGGTACATGCATAATGTCAGCCATTCTGCACAGATCAGTTGTAAAAATGAATTGGGCCTCTCTTTCTCAGTTAGAACCAGCCCCCAGTTCATCAGAATCCTGCTGTGTGAAAGTCTGTGTCGTGCTCCCTATTGCAAGGAAGCTGGAGTGAGGTTAGCAAGAAAAAAATATATATATGGGAAAGGTGCTGCAGTGTTTCCTGTCTCAAGGGAAGGTGTCTTCTCCTTCCTGCTAATTGGATGCATATCTGGTAGCTCATTTATTGTATTTTCCATGTGTTAGTGAAGCCAGCTGGGGGAGGGGACACGTTTCTTTCCCTTGCTTGCAGCTGTATCTGTCCCTCTGTCAGCCTTGGAAACTCATCTTGGTGGACAGAGGTTGGCTCTGTGGACAACAAGGACGTGTGCTGGGAGGTGGCAGTTCACCCAGCCCGCAGTACTGTTGGATTGGGCCACAGGGCAGAGGAGGGCTGTGGAGCTGCCCACGTCCCTGGCTTGTTTTATAGTCTGTCCTCTTCTGCTTTTTCCTCCTGCAGGAATGTTTCACACCATTCATCAATGGCAGCTTCTTCGAGCATGACGGGCAGCCCTACTGTGAGGTGCATTACCACGAGCGTCGCGGCTCGCTGTGCTCCGGGTGCCAGAAGCCTATCACAGGACGCTGCATCACTGCTATGGGCAAGAAATTTCACCCCGAACACTTTGTCTGTGCCTTCTGCCTCAAGCAGCTCAACAAAGGAACCTTCAAAGAACAAAACGACAAGCCCTACTGTCAGAACTGCTTTCTCAAGCTCTTCTGTTAGAGGCACCATAGATGGGAGCTAAGCATCTTTCTGCCGCCCCCTTGGCAGTTCTGTCTCTTTGAACGTTACTGTGATTTAGAAACCTTACCAGGCAGGGGAGAAGGGGAGGGGGTGGGGTGGGAGTGCTTGCTGCTGCTATGGAGAGGCAGTAGATCCAGAGATGAGATGGACCATTAAACTGGAAATGCCCTTGCTGTATCTCAGCAGAGAGAGGCTGAGTCCCCTCATTACAGTGTGTGTGTCTGCGTGCGGGACTGATGGCTGAGTTTAGCCCCAGGGCTCCGGCAGGGAGGTTTTACCCAGCCCCCTCCTGGCAGAAGGAATCTGTGCCAGTACTTTTCAGCCTGTGTCAGTCCTCCGAGCAAATTGTGACACTTGCAGACAACGCAGCCCTCTGCTTTGACACCTCTCTCTAAGGCATTCGAGTGCATTCAGGCAGCCTGAGCAATAGCACAGCGAGGGCACCTTGTAATCTTGGCGCCACCCTGGCTCTGCTCGCCAGAGCCAAGTGGCACGCGTGATTTACTGAGATGAGAGCGTCAGCACAGGCAGCCAAGACCCTGCAAGGGTCTCTCCAGTTCCATTACACTGTAAGGAGTTGATACCACTTACCTTTTCTTAAGAGGAATTGATGCATTACTGTGCAGGCTGCTTTTTTTTTTTTTTCCTGGTTTTTATTTCCCTGCCCTTTCTCAACGCACTGGAGCAAGAGGTGGGGGAAAAGCCCCCGATCGCCCCTCAGCACTGATGTGCACTCCTGCGGGTGGGATTCTGTTCAGGGCACCTGTGTCAGCACCCAGGCCTGCTCGGGGCATCTGCTCCCCTTGCTGGCCGCCTCCAGGAGAGAGGCGGAGGCTGGCATCATCCCTTCTTTAAAAGCAGGTGCAGAGAGGTTAGGGCACAGCCTTTCCCATCCATCCCCGCCATGAGTGAATGGGACGTTTGTGTATGTGGCCTGAAAATCTGCCACCTGTCAGGGCCTGAAAACAGTCACAGGAGCAGGGAGAAGTGGAGGGGTTTAAGAAGCCAGGAAAAAAAAGCTCTGGACTGTATCTTTTCTTCTTCCTCTCTTTGCTAATGAGACCTGTCAGCCTTTGGTATTTCCCTTTTCTGTGCTCTTGTTAAACATGTTCTACTGAGAGACACTAGAGCAATAACCTTTTATATTGACTGTTACTGGTATAACAAGTCCCTTGGGTCAAGTGTGTGACACTTGCAGTTTTGCTATCAAAGTGAATACTGTATCCTCTCTTTGATAAGAACTGTAGATTTCTACACTGATTTTGAATTCATATCTAATTTACTTTTAATCCTCTTATACAGAATTTGGTTTTGAAGTGATTTTAAGAAAGCAACTTTTATATCTCAAGCTGTGCTGTTCTAGGCAGTGTACCAGTTGTGCTGGTTTACTGCATCTGTAACCTCAACGCTTTGTTAAACTTAACTAACATTGAGTATTTTCCTTTTATTGCGGGTTGGGAGGGGCTGGAATCTATGGGGAAGGGAATGTGACTTTTTTTTTCCCCTAGCACAGGCAGGTGAACTGTGAATAGTGTTTTTTTTTCTTTTTTTTTTCCTCCTTCCTCCCCTCCCCTTCTTTCTCTGGGTCACCTGAAAGTGTGTTTTTTGGTTTTTATTGTAACCTGTAAACTGCTGTATTTGAATCACCTGCCTTTCTCCCAAAGCCTAGCTTCCAGGATGTTACAGTGAGTCTTAATATGATGCTGCAGGGGGCAAGAGCTCAGAGCTTCACCCTCAGTTTCTCTTCTTCAGCCATCTGAAATCAGAGCAGGGCTAACTGGGGAAGGGATTCCTTTTCTCCTGTGGAAGAATGGTCTTGTGACTAAAGAAAAGGAGGAGAAGTTGGGAGATACAGACTCTGTTCCTGACTAGCTGTGTAACTTTGGGCCAGTTATTAAACCTCGCTGTGCCTCAGTTTCCCCATCTGTAAAATGGGGGCATTTTTGCCTGGATTCATGAAGTTATAGTGAGGCTTAGTTCATATTTGCTGAAGCACTTTTAGATCTCTGGCTGGAGGGTGCCTTCTATAGAAGGTTAAATATTACGTTGAAATACCCTACAGTGTTCTGTGGTAACAGCCAAAGCAGCCCAGGGAGCAGTGTCTGGAATTACACTCCAGAATACTACAGCAATACTACTATTGGAATGGGTAACGTCGGGGGGTTCTGGTTTTCAGCTTGGTAGATACTTTAGGGATCTGGGGGTGACTGTGTCAGAAACAAGCCAGACTTTTTAGGCTGGAATTTCCTGGTCAGTGTTCCATGTAATCTTGGCTTGGTGCTTCACTACCCTGCTTAAATCATTGCAACTACTTTCCACCAGATTGCCATACAAAAGAGCCTCAGTTGGTAGTTGTGAAAGCAAAGGGACCTGTGGAAGCGCTGGAACTAAAGCTATGTCAGCTGGGCTGAGTGTGGCTTTTGGACAGTCCAATAAGCAAGAAAACTTACTAACTTGTCATTTTATTTTTGAAATCAATTTGACTTCAAATGAGTATTTCTAAGCTGTGTGTGGTTATCTTGCTGAAAAGATCAGCTTGTTCTGGCCCCACTAAGAGGATGAAAAGCCTTCATGCAGGATTGGGAGCGGGAAGGTTGGAGTGCTGTTTCTGGCACTACCGCTTGTTGTGTGATACCTACCAAACTGCATAATCGTGTGCCTCAGTTTCCCTGAGTCTGGGGATCCTTTAACCTACCTCACTGCTTGTTGAGGCTTGCTTCATTGAAATTTCTGGAGTGCATGGAAAACCTTGGATGCAGGGTGCCACCAAAAGTGTGGTGGTGGTACTGTATGCCAGTACCAACGAGGGCAACTCTTCTATCGTTAATGCTAAGTGGGGATGATTAAACAAGTTATCTCCTGAGCAAAATGTTGAGTTTTTCCTGGATTCAGCTGGTTTGTGACATGCTGGGATGCTACACAGATGCCACTCGGCCAAATCATTACTCTTGTGGTGGCTGCTGCCAATGTGGAAGTCAAAAATGCCTATTATTTCACTTCAGTTTTAGACTAGAAGGGCCGAGGTGCTGCACAGAGCAAACGGGGAGGGTGATGTGTTGTGGTAGCCCGGGCGCCAGGGGCTTTGCGCCTGCCAGGCGGTGCCTGGTGCTGTGGGAAGGACCGGCAAGACGGGCTAGCGCTGCTGCAGGCCCTCGGGTGTGTCCGGAGGGGAGAGCGGCGGCTACCTGCCCTCAGCAAGCGGCTACATGCTGCCCAGGGCAGGCGTGCCTGGTCCCCGGCCCCTTGTTTGAGCGGAGGGGCTGCGTGCGGGGGCAGAGGTGAGGTAGCTGAGCTCGGACACGTCACTGTTTCCTTGCAAGGTTTTGCCCGCAGAGGCCTTAGCGTCCGTTTGCGGTTCCCCCCCAGTCCGAGGGGCTCTTGCCCTGCGCCGCGAGCTGCCCGCGTGCAAAGGTCCCTTTCAAACCACGTCCTCGCTGGGCTGGCGGGGGCCGTTCTCCTCTGGGTCGACAGTTATTTGATATCTATTTTTTTTTCCCATCCTTGTAAACTTCTAGCTCTGCTTTGTCCATTTAAAATTCTCGCAGTTATGCTAATAAAATTTCTACTGTTACTCTCACGTGTTGGTTCCCCTCGTTTCTAGTCCCTCGGCTCGGGAAAGGGCGCGGTGGCCCTGGGTGAATTCCCGTTCCCTGAGCCAGACGCAGCTGCTGTTACCGGTGGGGGAGCCCCGTTCCCTGGGACGCGGGAGGTACAACGGGCGCGGCGCGAGAGAGCCGCCCGCTGCGTCCCGGCCCCGCGCTGAGGCGTTTTCCTCCCGGCAACGGCCGCAACG
>NW_020450530.1:1881280-1885562 GCF_003343035.1 Apteryx rowi
GGGCGGCGCCAGCCGCGCTCCCCGCCGCCGCGCGGCCCCCGCGCCTTCCGCCTCCGGCCGGCTGAGTGGCGAGCGCGCTGCCCAATGAGGACGGCGGCCTCCCCTGATTGACAGCCAATGGGCCGAGCGGGATCGGCCTGCGGCTCGCTGCCATTGGCCGCGGGTGGCGGTATAAAAGGAGGCAGGCCCGCCTCCCGGCCTTTCTTTCCCGGAGCCCTCGTGGAGGTGGGTGCGCGGCGCGGCGGCTCCGCGGGGCAGGGCCCGGCCGGGCCGGGGCTGGGGGGCCTGGGCCCGGGCCCGGCCGCGGGCAGCGGGGAGGGTGCGGGGCTTGGGGCCCGTCTGAGCCGCGCCTCTCCCTGGCAGGTCACAGCTCGTCTTTAAACCCGCCGGGCGATCCTTGGAGCACCGCCGCGATGCCCAGGGAAGACAGGGCTACGTGGAAGTCCAACTATTTCATGAAAATCATCGTGAGTGTCGGTGCGGCCTCGCAGGCCCCGGGGCCCTGCCGCCCCGCCGGGGCTGGGGGTGCTGCTCGGCGTCCGTGGGGGTGGGGCTGGCCTGCCTCTGCGGGGGGGGGTCGTCTTTAAAAGATACCGGGTGCTGTGTGTTACCTGTTTAAGGAATGATTTCTGGTCACGTGAAGAGATTTAGGCAGTTTCGATCAGACTGTTTTCAAGTTCTGCGGCAAAATTTTTTGCTCTGGCACTTACAGAGGTAATTTGCCTAGAGAACTGTTTAGGTTGTTAAGAGGGACATACACCTCGTAGCTGCAGCTCAGCGTCTCTTTGGGCTGAGCACTCTCAAACTTCTGGTCACTCTGTCAAGATTCACCTTAAGGTTTTAATGTTGCTCTGTATCTTGGGTTTCTTTGTATAGTTACCATGTTTCTCTTTCTGTAGCAACTCTTGGATGATTATCCAAAATGTTTCATCGTGGGAGCAGACAATGTAGGATCCAAGCAGATGCAGCAAATCCGTATGTCCCTGCGTGGGAAAGCGGTTGTGCTGATGGGGAAGAATACCATGATGCGCAAAGCTATTCGTGGTCATCTGGAGAATAACCCGGCCTTAGAAAAGTGGGTAGTGGTGTCTGAATGCTCTTGGGGCCTCCTTTTGGAAGGAGGAGACATTGTCTGAGGAGTGGGACTGAAGGGTGTCATCTTTCCTTCAGGCTGCTGCCTCACATCCGTGGGAACGTGGGCTTTGTCTTCACCAAGGAGGATCTGACTGAGATCAGGGATATGCTGCTGGCCAACAAGGTAACGGAGATTGGTTCTCGCTGTGCTTCTGGGCTAGGAGATACCAAGTAAAAATAAAACTAAACCTTCTTGGGGGATACTTGATTATTATGAGTTCTCAGAGGTTGGGAACTGGGCCCCTGCAGCCTTAGCTCAGCTCCTCGGGTTCCCCCTCTGTTTCGCTTGTGGATGTCTGGTTGATGTCTATCTTGGAGGAGTACTACAGGGAGGAATTGATGCCCATCCCATGGGGTCTGAGAGGTTGAGTGTTCTTTCAGCTTCTCTTCTTGTTTCCCCTTCCTCCAGGTGCCAGCAGCTGCTCGTGCCGGTGCTATTGCTCCTTGCGATGTGACTGTGCCAGCCCAGAACACTGGTCTTGGACCTGAGAAGACCTCCTTCTTCCAGGCCTTGGGCATCACCACGAAAATTTCCAGGGGAACCATTGAAATTCTGGTTAGTGAGCAGCGTGCTGCTGTCATCTGAAGCCCTTCCTGCACTGAAGGGCCCCAATGGTGGCACTCTGTGGAACTGCCTTACCTTGAACGCTACTATGGAGGGGACAGGAGGTGTAAAGATCAAAGCTTCCATTAGTGCTGAAACGCCGTATTAGCRGTCTGACTGCTTCACTTCAGGAACTTCTAAAGGTGGATGTCTGGCTTGGGTCAGGTATGCAGTGAGGGGTGGGGAGGATTTAAGTTCCTCTGTCAGGTCTTCGCTGCATGGTTAAGCTCTGCTGAAGGAACACGTAGACAAACTAGCCTCGAGGTGATGCATTAAGGGTACTGCTGTTCTCCGAGCCGAGATGCACCTGCTGCATGGTGTAGGGCTTTCTCAAACTGTGCAGCTGAACTTTGAGGCTGTTTTTGTTGTGCTCATTTGTTGGAATGTGCATTGAGCCCTGTTGCGTTGGTGTGCATGAATTTCTTGGCGTGTGATCACTCATTTTCCCTTTATTCCTCAGAGTGATGTGCAGCTAATCAAGACCGGAGACAAAGTGGGCGCCAGCGAAGCCACCCTGCTGAACATGCTGAACATCTCCCCCTTCTCCTTCGGGTTGGTGATCCAGCAGGTCTTTGACAACGGCAGCATTTACAATCCTGAGGTGCTGGACATCACTGAGGAGACCTTGCACAAGCGCTTCCTGGAGGTAAGGATTGCAACCCGTATCCATTGCATTCCATCCTTTTACGCAACTGCTAGGGAGAAAATGGACAGTTAGGGCAACTGACGCTGCCCTGGAATGGAGTATCACCTCCTGTGTTTCTGCTTGGGTCCTGCAGAGCCAGGAGCTCTCCCTAATGCCCAGAGAAACAATCTTTCAAGGAGCACCTTTTCTACGCTCTTTTGTCTGAAGCTGGGAAAGATGTACTTTACTTTTCATTGTTAAACTGAGGTGCATGGGATCAGTGAATGCAGAAAGGCAGTAAAGCGTATATGGAATCTGGAAACTGCTTTGTCGAGTGCTTGGCATCACACAAATCCTGATGCCTTGTGTAAATTTCCTGGAGCCATGGTGCTTGTATGCGATCCATGCTATCCCTCATTACATCTGTGGTGTAGGGATGTGCTGTCATCTGTAACAGTTTGTAGTCCAGGTTATTTGTCAGAGCATGGAAACATGAGGCTCTCTTCTCCCAGGGTGTCCGTAATGTTGCTAGCGTCTGTCTGCAAATTGGGTACCCCACCATTGCTTCTGTGCCCCACTCCATCATCAATGGGTACAAGCGGGTCCTGGCCGTGGCTGTGGAGACCGACTACACCTTCCCGCTGGCTGAAAAGGTAATGGCCGAGTCTGATCTGCTGGTCAAAAGATTAATAGAAATGCTGTGAGGTGCTTTCATGAAAAGACTTCGAATGCCACCTGGTTTGAAAGCACTCGGACTTGTCTCTGAACATGGGTCTGCTGTGATCTGGAGAGGAAGGCCTGCGTGCTCGGGCTGTCCTGGGAAGGACGCTTTCTTCAGAGGGTTTTGTTTAAATGACAAGAGTCCGCTCGCTGTGGAAAGCCAGAATGAAATACCTGTTTGGTAAAGGTGCTGGAGTTCCTGCTCTCAGGGCTGTTAAACTTGAGCACAGCTGAAATGCCGTAGGGGTGAGGGGAGGCTGGGGGAAGAGTAGCTGTCCCAGCCACTTCACCCCACCACCAGTGGGCAGAGGTCAGGGTCCAGCCTGGGCTTTGAGAGGGCTTTCCTCCACCCTTGTCTCTTCCTTCTATTTTAACTGTACTTGTCACTGGTTCTTCATATATGGCAGCGATAAGCGTGTTCCCTTTGGCTTCTGGGAGGTTGTTAGTGTTGCCTCTTGGTTGCAGAGGTTTAGTCCCTCTAAACGTTTCCTCTGAGTTTACATCTGATTTTTTTTGCTTTTGCAGGTGAAGGCCTTCCTGGCAGACCCCTCTGCTTTCGTGGCTGCTCTCCCCGTGGCAGCCGAAACAGCTGCGCCTGCTGCCGCCGCGGCGGCTCCGGCTAAGGAGGCGGCAAAGGAGGAGTCGGAGGAGTCTGATGAGGACATGGGATTTGGTCTCTTTGACTAACAGCAGCCACAGTCTGTCTCTTCATGTCAGAGTTGGTCTAATTGGAGAAATAAAAAGCTATTTTACACCTTCATGTGTGCCAGCATTGATGGTATAGCCTGCAGGTCATCGGGGGCTTGGGAAAAGTGTAATCCAAGTCCTCTGGAGCGCTGATTTTATAAGGGGCTCTACAACCGGTGCTCTAAGGAAGCTGCATTTTTAAGGGTCTAAATGGGTGCTGACAGTGAAAGGCAGAGGTAACTGAGACGAAACCAATGCATCAAAATTGTCACGTTTCAGGCAAGTTGTGCCGTGAGGGGCCGCGTACGGCCTGAGTTGTTGTCTTCACGTGCAGAAATTCGTCTTTGCCGCTTGACAGGCGGTAGCGGCGGCGAAGGGCGAAGGGCGGCYTTCCCTCTCGCGGAAAGCAGCGCTAAAAAAAAACACCAGAGAAAGGCGGTGGAGGAGCAGGTGTGGGGGTGTGTGCGGCCCGGCCTCGGCTGCTGCGGCGCGAGGGGCCGGGCCGTCCGTGG
>NW_020450530.1:1885912-1934822 GCF_003343035.1 Apteryx rowi
GGGCGCGGGCGCTGCCGTGACGCGGGGCGGCGGCTGCCGCGGGGGCCCCGGCCGATCCCAGCAGAGAATTTCTAATAAAGAACTGGAAAAAGCGGCGTCTCCCCCGGGCGCGCTCCGGTCCCGCTGCGCAGCTCGCCCCAGCGCGGCCTCCTCCGCCTGCCCGGCCGGGGGCTGCGGCGGCGGCCAGAGCCCCCGCGGGGACCCGCGACGTGGCCCGCGACAGCGTCGCCGCTCCCGGGGCTTCGCCTGCCTCGCGCACCGCGTTGTGCTTCTGTTTTACTCCCGCTCTGCGCATTGCGCTTAATATTCCCCAGGCAAAACCCGGCGTTTTCAGGATGAGCTTCTTGCTAATGCAAGTGTTTGTTTTGTTATGTTTATTCGTTTCTGTTAGTGTTGCTTGTGCGCGAGCTTTGCTGTAGCGTGTGTGCGTGCACCTCTTGGGAAGAAGCGGGTGAGTGACGCCTGTCCCGCTGGCTTGTCCCGTGGGGACTGGGGAGGAGTAGTTTTGCCAGCCACGTGAGCTCGTAGGCTGCTTGGGAAGCACTGTAGTGTTATACTTGATTTATGTTTTTAATTTCCAGACTGTTGGGATAATTTTAACAATTTTTACAGTCTGCTTGTCAGCCTGCTTGAGATTAATCGGCATGAGTAAGTGCAGCTTGATTTGAATTTGCATACGATGAACTCATGTAATGAAAAGGCTTAAAAGAAGAGCAGGATGTTTTATGGCTCCTTGTTTTGTCAGCTCAGGTGGTAACAACGGCATCCTTGACAAATCGTCCTTTAGGTTACTGCTAGAGGTGTAGCCCTGCTTTCAGGCTGCTCTTGAAGAGAGCTCAGGGTGCGAGATGGTTGGGTTAGAGAAATTTGGGCATTCTGTCTAAATCCCGAGTAGCCATCTTGAAGGATTACCCTTCCTGTGTGTCAGCAGGGAAGTTTTACTGAGAACGCTTGTTGAGGTGAATGGAGGCAGTTTCCATTTCCCAAGTCTGCCAGGTTTCCGATGTTTGTACAAAGAACCTGTTGTGGCAACACTGGTAAAGCTCTCACCGTAAGAGGGAAGAAATAGTTTTTGTGAGTTCCTGAAGAGGTGTGTGTGTGTGCTGCCATTCCTAAAGATAGTTTTTCGGGACTTCTGAGGTGGTTTTTTTACGTAGCAAAATTTGGGGCGAAGGCTGGAGACACCTCTTCCTGTGCTGTGGGATTCGAGTATTGTGGACATTACTCCAGCTTCAGGCCTGGAGCTGTGGGTGTAGTGCAGACGGTGTTGTTGCTCAGATCAAAGTGAATTTTAAGCGTTTCCTGGAGACTTGCTGTTCTGGTTTATCTAAAGACAGAGAATGCATTAGTATAGTCCTTATTGAGCCCTGTTGTTAGCCTCCGTGAAGTCTTTTGCCTTGCATGTTTTCTGGGAGTTGAAAGTTCATGAATATATTTTCAATAGTTAAAAGGAGCAGGTCACTGAGAATTTAAACTTCTTTCCAGTCTTTTCAGGGCGTGCATCTCACCGGCTTGATACCGCCTGAAAACTGAAACTATTTACAGGAGCTAAATAAACTTAGTGAGTGGTCTCAGTCCCCGACTGCTGATAGATTCAGGCATACAGTAAACGGGCAGTAGGGGAGGCATGATAAGACACACACGCAATTTTATGGTACGGATTTTTTTATTTGTTTTCTTATCGTAATCTTGGGAGCTGTTGATAGCGCTGGAAGGAGTTTTATAGTGAGGCGTGACTTTTAGTAATCTGGCGAGTCCAACTTGTAAAATCCCCGAGACGTGTGTTCAGCCTGGGAAGAGCAAAGGCAAGCTCTGCGCCTTCCTGCTGGTCCCAGATGTGTGATTTCACAACTACTGACAGCGTGAAACCACAAATTAAGTTTTCAGGATGTGCAAGTAGACTCTGTAATGGATCACCTGCAGTTGGAAGTGCCATTGAAGGGGGGCGGGTGGGTTTTAGGTGATAACACTCCACTTAAAAGTACATATGCACTTTTGAAGTCTCTGTTTTTTTGGCTTTTAAAGGCCCTGTACTCTAGGGCATTGATTTTGCTGATGGGCTTTTCACTCTGTCCCCTTTTCAGAAGGGTAAGTGTATGTTGCAGACAGCGAGTGCCATGACACAGAAACAGGGTAAAAAACAGAAAGCTGTCATCCTTCAGCTTAAAGTGGAGATTTTTAGTTACCTCCTGTATGATGTGCAGTGACCCTTTCTCTAGAAGATAAGACCGTGGATGATCACGTTTGGTCCAGAAGAGGTTGCCCAGGTGCATGTTCTGTTTGCCCTGGTTTTATGTTCTGTTTGTTAATACAAGGCAGTCTGACGTTTTTTCCTGTGTGTATGCAAATAATGGTTTCAGATTTCTGATACGCTGAAGCGGTTCGCAGTAAAAGTAACGACAGCCAGTGTGAAGGAACGGAGAGAGATCCTCAGTGAGCTGGGAAAATGCATTGCTGGGAAAGGTAAAAGCATTCGGACACTGTTTCTGTCACCAGGGTGGAGAATGTTCAAGTGTTTTGTTTAAAGGGCTGTGTGAAACTTGTGGGGTAGCTTCTTGGAGCAGTGGGGTGGCAGCATTTGGAATATACGTGTTCTCACAGCATTAACTTGAACCATAGGTTTTATATGTAATACTGAACCCTCTCTAGTTATTAACTTTTGTGCTTTTTTGAGTACGTGGTTGTAGCATCACTCATGTATCATTTGCCTGTTTATCTTCTGGCTCTTAGCTTGGTTTTGTAATGGTTTATGGAGAGTTTATACATTTAACTAAAGTAGATGAATGGAAGATTTTAGATAGTCTTAATAAAATGGTTGAAACAAAGTTCTAAAAGATTTGTTTGATTTCTGTCATTTTCTGAAAATGACTTTGGAACAGTATGTGTTCCAATTTTGCTATTATTTTTACAAATATGTGTATAATGTATACAAAAAGAGAGCTCTGAATAAGGCCCTGACAGTTCTACAAACGCTTTCACAGATGTACAGGAGCTGTGAGTAGTTCTGCTGCGAGCAGTTCACTGATTTCAGTTGTGAAGTGAATCGTGTGTGTATTCTTAAAGGTTAAGACCTCAGTGATTTATGAATAAATATTTTGAAATACAATCTGTTACAGATCTTCCAGAGGGTGCAGTGAAAGGCCTTTGCAAACTCTTCTGCCTCACTTTGCATCGATACCGGTAAGTAAATGATGTAGAAAGGCTCATGTAATCAATCTATAAGCATCTATTTATTAGTTAAACTGGTATGGAAACGTTAGCGTGTAGTGTCATGTAACACTGAAGGATGCTGTCTAGTGCTTAGGCTCTCCAGTTAGGTTTCACATTAAAACATTTCATGACACGTTGTGTTTCATTTTTAATTTCAAAATTAAAGCTTGCACCCTGTGGTTCAGTTTGCAGGAATGAATGCCAGTGTCCTTGCAAAGCAAGACCAGGATCTGGTAGAACGCTTTTAGATTGGATTAAGTTGTGGTCTGTTGTAAATAAGGTGTTCAGAATCTCTGATTTTTCCTGTGACTCATTGAAGTGCCTTGGCATAACTTCTGTCAGTGAAGCTAGGGAATGGAGTTTGCTGCCAGAAATATAAATGATAAGGAAACTTCTTCACTTTGTGGAACAGCAAGGACAAAATAACTATTAGCTAGGCTGCTGAAATGAGAAAACAGCCCTTCATGTGGTTTGAGTGGAGTAGTTTCAAAAAAGAAATGTTGGCCCAATTTTATAATGTTCACAGAGTTTTGTTTTCTTTTCTTTTTTTTCTTTCATTCCTGCTAGCGATGCAGCATCCCGCAGAGCCCTGCAGCTGGCGCTTCAGCAGCTCGCCGAATCCCAGCCAGATGCAACAGCAAAAAACCTTCTGCAGTCGCTTCAGTCTTCAGGGATCAGCAGCAAGGCTGGAGTTCCCAGGTGCTGGATGAGTTGCTGTGTGTGCAACCGGTTCTGAGTTGCTGGTAGTTGGTCTTTTGCATTCTGAATGGTTCTTTCTGCTGCTGCTTCCTAGAGGTGAAAGTTAAAAGTATTTACAGATGAAGTTATTAATGACTATTTGAATTTTACTCTTTTACCTCTTTCATGTCTTCAGTGAAAGCAGAAGGGTTGCAAGAAGAGCTGCTTGGTATCACTGCTGGTGGCAGGGGTCTGAGTTAGTGTTGTTTTTGTTAACCTTCAAGGCTGGAGCTATGACAGTAATCTCTTTTATCAAGAAGTGATCAAAAAGACTGGGAAGGGGGGATTTCCTAGCCCTTCTGATCTTCAGCTGCTGAATTCAAAACCTAGTTATAGATATTTAATATAATGAAATTTGAGGTTCAGCTGAGAAAGATGCTAGTGGTGTGTTGTAGTAGCATCTGGAAATGCTGTTTAGGCAGTGGGTCTAAAAGGTGACTTAGGATATTGTTCGGCTTCTTGTCTGATTCAGGCCCCAGAACACCCTCCGGGGACTCCTCCATCAACCTCTGCCTTGTGGCTAAACTGGAGTGTAGCTTTTAAACCAAGATCACATATTTTTCTAAAGGTTTACAGTGATATAACAGTTACTCTTCAGGTTACTCTGTTGCAATGCCTGGCTGTTTAGAGACTTTTATTATGTCCCTGTGCGTAAGGACACTTGCTACGTTATTTCACTTTGAGAGAGAGATCAAAAAGGCATCAGGATCTTCAGGGAGCAGAGAGATGGGGTCTGTTACCTGAAGTAGAGGAAGGAGATGAGAGTTAGCATAAATCAGAACTGAGTGGTGTGCCAGGAGGGAATGTAAACTGAGAAGTGATTTGGCAGTCAATGTTGTGAAGTTCTGACAGTGAAGATGAGCAGCAGATGAGAAATCTTGAGTCACTTTTTGGACAGTCTCCGTTGGCAAAGTATTTAACTCTCATTTCTATATTGCTGTTGGGGAGATCCGAAAAAGATCTTTCTTGAGCTAAGGTTTTTCATTCCCAGCAGGCGAGATTTAGCTTTCTTTGTGCCATTGAGAAGATTGAGTGTTAAACAAAAGCTGAAACGCAACAAGCAAAACTCATTGTAGCTTGCTGGCGCTAGTTATTTGCTTTAAAAGCTGAGACTTTAACTGTAATTTTCTATGACAAAGTTGCCTCACTTTAGTAGTGTTCTGGCTTGGGCCCAAGCGAGCCCGTTCTGCGCTAGTAGGTATGAGTTATGTAATGGGAGCTGTGGGTTCACTCGCTTTTCTCACCTCTACAACAGTAAGAGCAGTGGATCTGCAGCTCTGCTGGCACTCTCCTGGACATGCCTGCTTGTGCGCACAGTCTTTCCAACACCTGACAAGAGGCAGGGAGAAACATGGAAAAAACTGGTAAGTTCTTTTTGGTTTACAGAAATATCCCTTTGGAGATAAGGACTCAAGGACTTCTAATGCCTTTAAGCTGCTGAAACGCTGCAAATGATTCTGAATGTGACTAATAATGTTGTGCTAAAATGCAGGACTCTGACTTTCCTCTTAATTATGATGATCTTTTATGCTTCCTGATGTATTTTGATCACTTTATCCAGCTGGAGAAGGCGGGAGGTATATAAAGCGTGAGACTGATAGTGTTGGACCTGAGTAGACTTGCTCTGCATACTGTGGTATATGCCAGTGTTTTTAGACTAGGTGTTGTAGTGGAGCCTCCAGGGTCTAGTCTGCAGTGTGTCGTTCTGAACTTGTTCTTCCCTTAAGGTAGTTGCTTGTGATGTTCTGTCATATGGTATTAAGTAGCTTTTTGCTTTCTTTTTGCCTACTTTAACGATCCCTGGATCATCCCTGGAACCATGCTCATAGCACCTTGAAATGTGGTTGGAATACACTTTAAGAGGAGATGTAACTTGATATAAATTGCTGTTTTGTAAGTCATTGTTTCCAAAATTGTGTTATACATGCTTCTTCAAAATGGTATGTGTGGGATGAAAGCAATGGCAGCTCCTAATTCTGCCTCTTTGGAAGAACTTACCTGAGCAAGCTAGACTTCTTCCTAAGGAGTTTCAGCTAATCACTGGCATCTGACACTTCTTAGCTGATGATATGAGATGACCCTCTGAGAAGCATGTGCATGAAGGTTTTCTCGGCTGTTTCTCTCGGCAGGTGGAGGTTCAGTGTTTGCTCCTGTTGGAAGTCCTGGGAGGTTCTCATAAGCAGGCAGTGGATGGGGCGGTGAAGAAATTGAACAGGCTGTGGAAAGAGGTGATGTATAACTGTATAATTTAGGTGGCCTTATTCAGTGACTATTCTAGGTTTGGTTGTGTTAACATTTCTTGCTCTTTTTTTTTTCTTTTCAGAACCAGGATCTGGTGGATCAGTACCTATCTGTCATTCTCGGTCTGGAACCAAACCAGAGCTATGCTGCAATGCTGGGACTCGTGGTGCAGTTTTGCACAGCCCAGAAAGAGATCGATGTTATTAAACGTCACAAGGTAAAGCTGCAGTACTGCTTCCTTCTTTTTTCTGTTCTTTTTCATTCTTTTGTAATAAGTAGCCTTGCTTTTCATGAAGGGGGACGGACAGATGTTTCAGTGAGATGTTTCAGTGAGGTTGGTACTTTACACCTGCCTCTGGTTTCATTATCTGTCATAGTAATACACTTCTGGTTAAAACAGCTTGGCCAGCTTTAAGGGAGGTGCCAGATACGTAGCTCTTTGCTGTGGCCTGTGCATTTATGTAGATGGCCGACACTGCAGCTTTCTGCCTTCTCCCCCGCTGTAGGAATGGAAGGCAGTAGCTAGCTTGCAGTGGGTTTTGTTTTGGGCTGGAGGGTAGAGCAAAGAATGCCAGTCTCTGCTGGACCATCTCACACGAGGATGGAAGCAAAGCTTCTGCTTAGTGAATAGGGCCGCATTCCAGAGGGAAGTGGGGTGGGATGTCAAGCCTGGCTTCTTAATGTTGTGCGGGGAGCTGCGTTTAGGTTATGACATGGCTGTAACTGGTGTTGTGCTTGTTCAGAGTGCTCTTCTGGATTTCTACTTGAAGACCATCCTTATAAGCAAGACAAAGCCTCAGAAGCACTTGCTGGTGAGACTTGTTTTTACGGGACTGTTTATGCTTTTGTCCCGTATGTGATGTCCGTCGCTGTGCTGAGCGCTATGTTGCCTTTGCAGGACAGCTGTTCCCCTCTTCTTCGATACGTGTCTCACACTGAATTCAAGGACTTGGTTTTGCCAACTCTGCAGAAATCACTGCTGCGGAGCCCTGAGAACGTAATTGAAAGTGAGTCTGTCTTCGCTCTACATTGCTCTGCCAGAGAGCGTTGACAGTTATTCCTTAGAGCTCTGGAGTTGGTGGGGGGGAGTGTGTCCTTCTGAGCTACGCTTAGAGATACTCTGGGCCTATGAGCACAGGTGGCAGGATTGTCTGGCATCTAAGGGATGGATACAGAGAAGCAACATTTGTGGTGTGATCCCACGTGTCTGGGTATGTGATAACTAGTATTTGCACAGAGGACAGAATTTCACAGCCGAGCGCTAAGAATAATGCTGAATCAATCCGTTGATTGGGCATCCATTTCAGTATTTTTTCTTCCTATTTCTTTACTGGCCCTGTCTACTCTTGATGTGGACTGTGGGGAAGGGTGTATTAAAATGCTAAAAGCAGTTACAAAATGTAATATGCCCTTTGTCTCTTATGTCTTCAGCAATCTCCTGCTTGCTCGTCTCTGTGAACCTGGACCTTAGCCAGTATGCTCTAGACATTGTGAAAGGACTGGCCAGTAAGTACCATGACTCCTGGAGTGAATGATGAATTCGTAATAAGGCTTTCTACAACTTTCTGTCTGTACCTGCACTGACTTGGTTACTGGTGTCCTGAAGAAGTTGTTATTCTAGGTGGGAGGATGATGCCGTAACTAGGAACTGGAATATTTCATGTAATGTTCCAGAAGCTGAGTCAGGCCACATGTAAAGATATTTCCTTGTCTTGCTGATTTTATGCAGCTAGTCACAGGGAGCTCTTAGTTGTGCATTGTTTTCTAGGTCATCTGAAATCCAACAGTGTGCAGCTGATGGATGAAGCAGTTGTGGCATTAAAGAACTTGGCTCGACAATGTAGTGATCCTTCAGCTGTGGAGTCACTGAGCAGACATCTTTTTGCCATCTTGGGGGGTGAGTAAATCGTAGGATGAGCAGTGGAGGTGAAGCTGAATAGAGGTTTGCTGGCTTCAAGGAATTTTGTATATTGTATTTTCTGTTGTCTTTAATTGCGTGTATCATAGGGGCAGCTCAGCCTGGATTGGGGTAACAGCGCAAGCTTTTGTGTGTTAGAGAAGATTCTTGAAGTAGCACATTGTCATCGTCTGCTTGTCTGTAACTAAGTCACCCATCGTCCATTTGTTTCTTGTTGGCAGGCTCGGAGGGGAAGCTGACAGTTGTTGCTCAGAAGATGAGTGTCCTTTCAGGTGAGGATCCTAAAGGAAAGCTTCTTCTCTGGTGGAGCAAATGCAGCAGAAGACTGAATGGGAGGGGTCCATATTTGTGTCTTTATGATTCCTTGTCTGGTCGTTCCGACCTGACTGTGGTTAATGTCTGAGAGGGTGCTGAATATTGCATGCAAGTTATTGACCTTCTCTTCAAAGGAAGTGATTGGCTAGTAGGCTGAAAGTGTTTTTATGCAAAGAAGATGACAGTATCCTGGGTAAGAATGAAGACAGAGATCCTGCAGCGTTGGTACGTAGTGAGTGTGACAGCCAGCTGTAGTGATGAGGAGAGAGGTGTGAGAGGGATCGAAACATGAAGGGTCATTCCTGTCCCATGTTGTTTTTAGATTTTGCTGTAAGTGCTGGTAGTTCGGGAACTAATGAGAAAAGTCTGTCCTTTCAGGGATTGGCAGCCTCAGTTACCATGTGGTTTCTGGATCCTCTAGCCAAGCTCTGACTGGAACCGTGGCAGAGCTTTTCATCCCTTTCCTGCAACAAGAAGGTGAGGCCTGTTGCCTTTATTCTGGGTTTGCTAAGCTGCTTTTCTCTTGAGCAGGATTTTCGTTTGGCTTGTTATTTAGAATAAACCTTGGTTCTCACCTATTGTGTTATAAAATCCATTGCCCTGTCTCAATGAGCAGCCTTCCTCCCTGCTGCCTTGCTACCTGTCTTCTGTTTTATGCGTTCCTGTGTTTTTTGCATTTGTTATACTGATGCGAGTTCTGTGTTACTTCCTAGTCCATGAAGGCACGTTGGTTCATGCAGTCTCTGTCCTGGCTCTTTGGTGTGTTCGATTCACCACAGAAGTTCCTAAGAAGCTAGTAGAATGGCTAAAGAAAGCCTTCAGCCTTAAAACCTCCACTTCAGCTGTGAGACATGCGTACCTGCAGTGCATGCTAGCCTCTTTCAAAGGTAAAACTGTGCAGCTGGTAATAACTTGGTGTGGCTTAAGAGAAGAGTAATCGACTCTCTTACTTCCTGATATAAGTGGATAACTATAGATTAGGAAAGATTTTGTAAGGCAATATCCAATCATTAACCTCCTTCAGATTTCTTCTTAAACAGTCTTTTGCTTTCAGACCTACAAAGATGTTTTGTCTCCTTGTATAACTATCATCGCTGTCCACCATGCTGTCTTTTCAGGTACCCCCAAAATAATTGTTGCCTTATATTTAGATTGTAAGGTTTCTAGCTCAGGGGTTAGCGTTTTTTTTGTTGTTGTTGTTTTAGGCAGCACCCAGCACACTGGGTTCCTGGTCTGTGGCTTTGGCCATCAGAAGTTAAAAAAAAATACGAAAAATAAAAATCCATGTATTTGAAGTGAAGATCTTCAGAAACTCTAAACTTTGGGTGATTCTTTTGCGATTTGCTGCTGTTGGTTCTATCCACTGTGACTTCAGCATTTCATCCACACATCTATAGGTGATCAATCTGATGCCTAAATAAAATACATATGAGATCTCCTTTTCTTACTGATGCAGTGTGAGTCAAAAAGATGATACACGTCTGCTTAGGAGATCAATAACTATTATATAGATGCAATGGATTTGCCATCATTTTCTCAATATGGATATGAGCAAAGTTGTACTTCTACGTTTTTCTTTCTATTGTAGCTGCCAGGAATTTCTGTGCTATCACATGGCTGAAAAATAAATATGAAAACTAGTTTGGCATCTCAGGAGAGTGGTCCTTTTAGAGAGACCAATATGGCAAATGTAAAGTTGCTCATGTCTGATGGGGGAAGGGGAGTACGTGTATGTGATATATGTAGCTGTTCAAGGGATCAGGGCCCAAGACATTCATATTCCAAAGAATTTACTCATCACTGGAGCTCTTGACTACCATTGCTTTGGCCCACCCAGTGAAGTGTCCAACTGGGACATCAGGTAGATAGAGGGATTTAAACTTCTACAGGTGTATGATTAAAACACTACCTGCAAATATTTAACTTACAAAGCCATGAGATCTGTTGTTTCCTTTTTTAGTATTGTGTGTGAGGTTTTGCTTCTGGAAATTTCAGGAACACCTAGTCAGTTTTCCTGGAACTGCAAGTCAGTTGGATTCCTTATCTTCTGAAGGTTTGAAGTGGAACAGATGGTTGCAGCTTGCCAGGAATGGTACTTTGGCTCTTTTAGGGAAACGGAGTCTTTGAAGTAGGAGTTAGACTTTGTGCAATTTGGACCAATTCCTTATATGTAACCTAGTTAGCGTTTTCTTTTGCTTCTCGTGGACAGAAGCTCAAATTGAGATGGGAGTATTTTGTCTGTGAGGAAAGAACTAAGTGGTTATCGTCTTCACTGTTGAAGTTTAATTATAGCGATGATGGACAAATGGTTTGTTTGGGAGATTCAGAATCTTCCCGGTGAGTCTGGCTTGTTTCCCTGCCTCGTGACAAGAAAAGAACCATCGTTATCTTCCTGTATAAAGTGTGAAGGACAACGTTCTTTTGCAACTCGTCTCTTTCTGTCTCCTCAGGTGACACGTTGTTACAGGGAATGGACTTGCTGCCAATGCTGATCCAGACAGTAGAGAAAGCAGCATCTCAAAGCACTCAGGTTCCCATGGTAACGGAAGGAGTTGCCGCAGCTTTGCTCATCTGCAGGATGTCTGTAATTGAGGGACAGACAGGTAAGGTCACAAAACACCTAGCAGAATCCAATATAAATGCATTCTGAGAGCTGATGCTTTTTCTTGACAATATGTATGAGATTCCTTAGTCAGTGTACTGCTTCCGCCTAGAGAATCACTGCCCTTCATAAACCAGGGAAAGATTTATTCCGATCTCTTGATTAAGTCAGTAAAGAATTCTTACTCTTCCGTAGCTTTGCAAATTCCAGCTTCCATTCACTTAGGGCAATATTCCTCTTTATTCTGACAGAAAATTTTGACCCAGACCTTAAATGCCAGGACTTTACTGAGGCATTAAGAGTGTTCCTTGTTTGTTATTTCTCTAGTAATTTTACAAACCATCTTTGGAAAACAGCATGACTGGAATTCTATTTTCTATTAGAATGTATTACAAGAAACTGTCCCAATTCGTCTACTTGCCAGGATATAAAATCCAGCTGTGTTCTGTCTATCAAAAACAACACACAAGCTTCCTCCTTTCCTCCAGGGTTAGGAAGGCTTACCCTAAAAATATTCAGGTGAAACAGATTTTCCATTTCCATGTGTAAGTCAGAGAAATATATTTTTTCAGCAGGTAGGTTTTGGGTATGCTCATGGTTCTGAATGAGAGAGCTGGGAGGCTTTATAACTGAAGAAAAGTAGAGCTAGAAATAGCTTCAGTGATTTCAGGAGACAGAATTCTCCTGTATTGTATGTACCCTGGTAAGTTTTGTCTTATTTTGAAACATTCTTGATGGACATCTGTTCTTTTCTGGTCAGAGTCTAAGCTGACTGGTTTCTGGCAGCTGATTCTGGATGAAAAGAAGCAAATTTTCACATCTGAGAAGTTCTTGCAGTCTGCATCAGAAGAAGGTAAATTGTCATTTATTGTATATCCAATTGCTGTTTAATTTCATTACTTAGCACTTATGAGACCTACTGTTGCTTGTTAGCCATTTTATATGATCCTTGGAGGATCCAATTTCAGATTAAAATGAACGGACTGCTCTTTCAGAAGTACATCTAGACTAATTGTAGTCTACTTTTCACATGAATTTATTTCTAATGAAGTTGAGCTATTAAATATTCATAACTCCAAATCTCTGTATTCTGTAAAAGCCTTTTGAAGGCAAAAAGTGTCTATGTGGTGTCCCATTTTGTTAGTAGATTGTTGCAACCAATCTAAGGGACATGGGGAAGCCTGAAATTGGGAAGAGGATGGGGAAGAGTGAGATAAAGCTGGAGAAGACTTGTGTAGGTGAAGTTCATAAGATTTGTGGAGGAAGAATAATAAGAGATAGGAAATCTGTTGGATTATGAGTTATAGTCTGTTTGTGCTCTGTTTTGTTCTACTGAGTTTAATTGAAAAAAAAATTATTAATAGAGTGTGCCCCAGAGAAAACATTACTAACTACTTTTTAAATTGAAAGGTTTGAAAATGAGTTGGTGAATCATTTCTTTTGAAATGAATTCATTTATCTTTGTACAAAGCTTTGAAGAGGTAAAGCTTTCTAAATGGGAAGTAACATCACTTCTCCTTTGCTTGTTGTGATCGCTGTTCAGTTTCCTGAAAGCAATGTGTATATATATTCATTTTCCCTCCCGCCTCTGCAGGCATCCTGAAACAATATGATTTGGAAAATATTGTATTGCTCCACTGGGATGTTAGCTCCAAAAACTAATGTTGGCATTTTGAGTGTTAGCATTGTCATGATTTGTTATTAGTGGTTGTTTAAGCAGAAACGTCCAACTGATGTGCTTGGCATCCCCAAACTGTCTGATGCCTTGAATGTTGGAAGTCCCCCGCACCATATGTGACATGGGATATAATCCACCTCATGTTTCAGGTGCTTTTATGATAGGGATGCACGTTGATACATAACCCAAAAAGCCTAGTGAGAGTCGAAGCTCAGAAGATGGTGTAAGTTGAAATGCCAAGGCTACTGTTTGTACGGCATTGTGTCCTTTAGGAATCTAGTATACATGTTATTGTCAGTGAAGACATTCCTGAGCACTGCTGAAATTAACAGTGTTGATGCAAACTGAGCATAATATTTATGGTTTAGGTTGCTATGTTGACTAAGACAAAAATAGGTCACACACACTGGTCAAGGAAATCTTGTTAGAATCCAGCTAATAACATTTCTGTTTGCTCATGATGCTGCCTTTCGTCATGTCAGAGCTGAGCTGGACTTGACTTTAGTTTCATTCAGATTGTATAGAAAAAAATTATGTAGAAGCTCAGTTTGGGCAGCTATTTTAATGTGTCCTGCTTACTGTTTGTTTGTTCTGAGGTTTAAAAAAAAAAAATCTGTCTCCATATGAAATCTCACGCTGTTTTAAATGTTTGTTTTTCCACAGCAATGTGTACAGTATTGCAGCTGACAGAGCGCCTCCTTTTGGATCATGCACAGCGGCTCCCTGAAAGTAAAGTTCAGTACGTAGAATGCACTTGCTGTGTCTGATCTGTGTCCGATGCCTGAATGTTAAGGCAGGCAGTGGAGGGGGTGGGCCTGGGACTTTGCACAAAATGTTGAACCCCTTGCATTTTTGTGGCCGGTTAGTTTGTAGAGCTAGCTCCCTTAATAAACCTGTTTATTTCTCTATTTTCAGGCAGTATCACCGTGCCCTTGTTGCAGTACTGATGAGTCGGACCTGGCATGTTCGAAGACAGGCCCATCAAACGGTTAAGAAGCTTTTGTCCTCTCTTGGAGGGTACAAACTAGCCTATGGGCTCTTGGAGGAGCTAAAAGCAGTTCTCAGTTCTCATAAGGTGAGAAGCCTAGTTCTTGCCTAGAAAGTTGCTCATATGCTGCACATCAGCTCCCTACCCTAGCTGTGCTGTTAGTATTGACATATGTTGCAACACAAAAATTATTCGATTCTGTCTTTGTGATCCTCTAGAATACCACTTGTTGCTAGACTACTGCATATTGCTGTGTCAGTGTCCCTGGCATCTGAGGCTGCTGAGTCTTCCCTATGTGCACGGAAGCCATACTATTCCGGATTACTCAGGGAGAAAGCTGTAGTTTTCTATGTCCTTCTATTATTTTAATCCAAATTTAATCTCCACTGGAAGCCTAAGTGCTTAATTGCTTTCTCAGTATCATAGTTCTTTGGCCCTGGCTAATAGCTCAGGCTGTCTACTTAAAGCATATGTGATAGAAATATTTCATTAGCAACTAGTGTCAAAAATAAAAAGAAGAATAAAAAATGTAAACAATAACTGCTCTGTTATGGGGCATGCTGCTAACCAAGCACCATGTCAAGTTGCAGAACAGATTAAGTTGCATTAATTAAATACCAAGGGTGAGCCTTTCTAAACAGTCTTCTCATGTCAAAGATACAGCCTGAATAAAATAGTTTTCGAAAAGATGTTGGGAAAAATTAGACTGTAGAAATTGGGCATACTGTTCAAGTCAACTGATTCAACCTTTTCCAAAGTCCTCTGCCAAAAATGATCAATTTGGTTTTAGTTTACCCCTGCTGGCCAGATCTAGTATAGTCCTCCATTTTCAGCCTTTCTGTCACTGTCAGCTTTGTGCTTCTGTTCCACCGTTATCCTTTATCCCTTCTTTCCTCTGACAACTTCAGGTTCTTAGTACTCTCAGAGGGAGTTGATTGTTGGTATTTGGTATGGTGTTGCTGTATGGAAGTGTCCTCAGTAGTTAGGCTCAGGAAGGTTTGCTGTGATTTGTTAATGACAAGTTGTCCACTCAGGTTCTGCCTCACGAGGTCCTGGTGATGGAGTCAGGAGAGCTGTCTGAGCTGGGAAAAGCATACATCCCTCCCCGTGTTCTCCATGAAGCACTCTGCGTCATCTCAAGCGTGACAGGGCTGGGTGTGGACTCCTTTGAGACAGAAAAGCTGGCTCTGGAGATGCTGCTGGTGAGCCATCACCCATCTGTAGGTAGGTTATGGGATAAGACCACTCTCCTGGCCAATATTTGGGGGTTTTTTTTGCCTTTTTGTTTCGTTGTATTAGCAGTCTGCTTCGTATTTATTTGGCCCATTTATTCTTCATGCTAGTGGCAGTACAGCCTGGTCTTTGGCCAGCTCTCCTCATCAAGATGAAGATAGATCCCAAAGACTTCGTTACCAAGCACCTGAATGACATACTACCCAGAATCACTACCTATGCTTCAGAGAACCAGGTAATAAACTGTTTCTTCTGCTCATTTTGAGAGATGCTTTGGAACAAAAGCATTTTTTTTGGAGGGGGGGTTAAGTATTAAATAGTCTATAAGGAAGGAGATCTGTCTAGAAGGGAGAGAAAAAGACAGGTTCAAAGAGAGCATCTCTGGTGGAAAGGAGCTGGGATTTGAGAGGAGAAGAATGTGTACCAGCAGTTGACTAGAATTCTAGATAAGATTTTGGTACCCATTGACAAGGATTTATGACCCGAAGGGTATTGCTTTCAAAGAACTGCCTCAACAGGGCATACTTTTTTGAGACTGTTTCAAGGAATACTGATCACAGTGTTGTTTTCCTTTGTTTTCTTGATAGTCATCCATGAATGCAGTGGGATCTCTCTCTCAACTTTCACCTGTCAGAGTGCTCCCGCAACTCATCAACACCATCTCAGCATCTATGGAGAATCCAGCTCTGTGCCAGGTTACTCGAGAGGAATATGCCATCATGAAGACACCAGAGGGAGAACTGTATGACAAATCTATAATACAGAGGTAAGACTATAATTTCTTGTCTCCGTCTCTGAACCTGGGGACTGATTCCTGTGGGCTTGCAGCCAGGGGGTGAGTGGGTTTGTCAGATGTTCTGACTGGACCCTGGACTTGTGTTTCTGGTTCTTAGTCCAGAGCAGTGCTGATTCTTCCTCTGCTTTTCTTTCTCAGTGCTCAACAGGATAGTTTGAAAAAGGCTAACATGAAGAGGGAGAATAAAGCTTATTCTTTCAAGGAACAGATCATTGAGCTGGAGCTGAAGGAGGTGAGTTGGTGGGAGCAGGAAAGCCAGTACTGATGTTTCTGACATTAGGCTATCTCACCTGTTATGTCATATAATAATAGTTTCCAGTTAATAATGTCCATGACTCTCTATTGCAGGAGATAAAGAAGAAGAAAGGAATAAAGGATGAGGTACAACTGACTAGCAAGCAGAAGGAGCTGATGCATGCACAGCTGGAAAAGGAGTCTCAGATCAGAAAACGGCTAAAGGAGGTAAATTTTGAGGATCTTCTTTGCCAACTCTGCTGCTACCATGAGCAAGTCCTTTTGATAAAAGGAAAATACAATAGCATAGAGAATAATCAGTTTCTTTCATTAGAAATTAGATTTAACCACTTGATTTCTTTTTCCCTTTTTTTTTTTTTTCCTCTCTTCTCCTATCTGGTGCTAACCCTTGGAATTGTTTCTCTTACAGCTTGATAATGAACTGGAAACAGCCCTGGGTCTCCTGGACACTGTTATAAAGAGAAAGCCTCCTGGTCTAACTCAGTACATCCCGGGTCTCATTGGTTCCTTCTTGCCACTTTTAAGATCCCCATTGGCTGCTCCAAGGATTAAGGATCCTTTTCTTTCCTTAGCTTCCTGTGTCATGCCTGCTCGACTGAAAACCTTTGGTTAGTGTTTGCAGTTGCTGTTCAAGGGCAGGGTGTCTTTTTTTTTTTTTTTTTTTCCTTAATGGCAAGGTGGCCAAGGTCCTTGCTCTTACAAGCTGTGGATCATGATCACGTACCATAGACAGCTAAGAGGAAGAACTATTCTGGAACAGTGCTTAGGCAGAAGATGAGAGCAACATCCCGGAGATCCTACTGCTGGATGGGACTGGGTCCAAAGACAAGGAGTTGTTCTCTCATTGTGACAGGTTCTCAGTAGCAGCTGGTCACAGTGGGACTCTCTCCGTTGTGGAGAGCTTGGAGGGTGAGAGTGCATGTTGAGTGAAGGCGTGACAGTCCTGAGGACTGGCTGGCCCCGGCTGACTTGGAATCAGCTGCTACAGGTGATGATAGCAGTGACTGCAAAGTGACATAGGCAATGAAAATTTCAGTGGGTTGTAAGCCCCTCAGCTGGCTTATGACCTCTGCTGAAGTCTGTGCTGTAGTGTCATTGCTACAGAAAGTCAGCGCTTGCCGGGCTGCACTCATGCCTTTGACTGGGTTAACATCCTTAGAGAAGCTTGGAAGCACTGAATTTTCCTGATAGCTGTTGCAAAACAAGAAAGGTTTGCTTCTTGTTGGGGATGCAAACAGAATAGTGTTCACTTAGCAGACATTGTAACTGTTGTGAATGAGGATGTTCCCTATAAGCCTCAGGGCTGTGCTTCCTCCTCTGCCTCTTTGCAGCCTGGGACATATCCCAGAGCTCTCTTATGAGGCTTCAGTCTGTGTTCCTGGGGATTTGCTTTCTCTCAAGAAATTTTTGTTTTTAGTCCCCTCAAGGATTCTTTATTCTCTCATGCTAGGTACTTTAGTGAGCCATGTGACCTTGCGCCTGATGAAACCAGAATGTGAATTAGATGAATCCTGGTGCCAAGAAGAGCTGCCTACTGCAATTAACAGAGTCGTTAGCTTGCTGCATGCCCACACAATCCCTAGCCGGACAGGCAAGGGAGAGCCAGGTAAAAAGTACTGTAGGTTTTATTCCCTCTAATAACTTAGTGATCTGTTTTAGTGTTGATGGTTTGCATAATGTCTTGTAGGTGAGACTTCACATTTTCCTTTAAATCAGATCAGTTGTTTCATACATATCAAAACCTCAACTTCCCCATTAAGCTTTCTTTTGCAGTGGCAGTAGTGGAAATTATATTACAAGTACAGTAAGTATAGAAATAAAATACCAATTTTTTTTCTTAAAATGGTACAGACAGAAATAACAGTAGTGAAATTAAAGTTCTTTTTTGCTGAGGACAGTTCTTACCTCTCAACATCACCTAGCATAAGTGATTCAGTGAGACCAAGTGGTAAGACAGAATAATTACTTCTTATCTGTGATCTCAGCAGTGAAGTGCCTGTGGCCTCTGCTTGTTTGGTATCTAGTGCTGCAGTTCATGAATATTTTATTCTGGCATGGTTGCAGAATCAGCAGTTCTTTCCCACTCTGTAACACTAAGGCATTTTTACAATGCAAGAACATGATCTGGGTTAAAATGAACCCTTTTTTTCTTGTTTTTTTTTCCTTTTTCTTGTTTTTTTTTTTCCTTTTTCTTGTTTTTTTTTTTCCTTTTTCTTGGTGTTTTTTTCCTTTTTCTTGGTGTTTTTTTTTCCCCTTTGGTTCACTGTGTTTGTTTTAATCTGGATCAGTTCCAGAATCTGCTTCACAAAGGGCTGCGCAAATATTTGTGCCACCACAATGAAGACAATAGTACAGAAGAGGGAGAGTGGATCTGCTGCTTTTGAAGTCAGGGATGGCTTAGGTTGTCTTAAAGTATGTGAGGTACTGTGATGAGAGGTGTCCAGACTTCAGATTTGTTCATCACCTAGCTTACTCAAAAAGTGCTGTGGCAGATGGTTTATAATTTTTTCAAAGGAAATTAAGAATTCCATGTGGTCCATTATCCCAGCAATTCAGTTCTCTCTGTAGCTTTCTCTTGCCAGTCAGATGTGCATTTGTGCGACTGTGGCACATGTATTCTTYACAGTTGAGTAGCAGCAATTGGCCACATTGAGCACCACTTCAGTGTTGAACATCTCAGTGATAATTCCGTGTCTCCACTGTGTCATTTATTTTCATAGTAATTGCACGTTCGTTGACACTTAAATCCATTTTCAGGCTTATTTCCCAAAAGCAGCAGAAGTATTTTCACTCCTTCTTCAAGATTTCTTACAGCACTTATTTAAATGAATGTCTTAATTTGTTCACCTCTTCTGCAAGAGAAAGGAAGTATGTTCTGTAACACTTTTTTGGGCAAGTCATGTTGTACTCACAAATGTTTTTCTCCTAATTTTTGAAGTTCTTAAAACACTGTAGGGCATAGTCTTACAATATTTTTAGTAGAGTTTAGTTTCTTAGGTTACCTTGGAAGTACCTCTTTATAATGTGGATGATATATTTTATCATTCGTAACTGAAATGCCAAGATACATTTTATAATCTGATTCATGCTGGGCAATACCAGCTACTGTGTTAATAGAACATTTATCTTCCCTGATAAAGTCTTCTCCCTCCTACTGGATATAGAATGACAGTTGCTTAAACTTGAAAATATCTGGCCAATTAAAAAAAAAAAAAAGGCCTGAAAGCAAACAGATACTGAGCCCTAAGTTCAGAGAGAAATATCTCACATGTGGGATGGAGGGTTTTTCACCCAAACTGTTCATATTAAATAATTAGAAGCTCACAGTGTGTTTGGTATTTAATATTTCTCCCTTGAACTACTTTTGCGGTATCTGTGCCCTACATAAGCTGACTAATACTGCAGTATTGTATCTGCAGTGCTCTTCATCTGCATCTTGGAAATTTAAAAGCTGGCATACTTTGACAGCAAAGGTGGGATGTAGAAAGTGAACATTTTCCCTAGATATGTAGTACTTGAGTTTTAACAATATATTAAAAAAATGGCTCCAGCTAGAGGTCCACAGGCAGATGTTCAGGAAGACATTATAGTACCTAACCACAAATATACCCAGGTTGTAAGCAAGTAATGTTGACAGTTTAGCTTGAAGACAAAAAGAACAATTTTTTTCCTTGTTATAGCTTTTATATTTTGTTTAATGTTTTTGCTTTGGACTAACTGGAAAACACTTGCCGAGTTCCATAGCCAAGCCCCTGCAAGAAGGAAGGATCAAAGTCTTTAACAACAGGAATCCAAAAGCTTTAATTCTTTCAAAGGGATGGGGAGGTGTTTAGATTTATTTATTTTTTTTAATTTTTTTGAGCTTTGCACCAGAATTAGCAGAACCCAATTGAAGGCGTTGGAGTGACTAGTTAGCCAGGTTGGTGGGAAGAGTTTTAAAAGAATACAGATGGCAAATGGACCCCTGAATTGGGACAAACTGACTTTAGAAGTGAATTAGTTAAATTGTGTCAGATCCTTACGTGGATGTTTTTGCTCAGAAATAAAACTGACATTAACTTTTTTTATCTTAAGTCATTTGAATTCTCAGGGGGAGTGTACACACAAAGTTAATGCAATTTAAATAATAGATTTTTAAATTCAGAACCTTGGTTGGTTCTGTGGTGGATTTGATTGTGTTTTTCGCCCCTTGAATAAGTCCAAGATAGACAAGACATCAGTTCTGCATGTCTGTCTACTTCAATCCACTGAATTGTTGATTCCGTTTACTATGTGTGTTTTTGCACGGTTGAAGCATTGGAAGTAATTTGGAGTCCTAATATGACTTTAGTTAAAACCAGCTCACTGGTGTAACAAGCAACAGCAATAGGTAGATCTGAAATGCCAAATGTCAATATTGGAGTCGTAATGCCACTACTGTTAAGTGAAATGGCAATGTGATAAGAGGCTAAATGAGGCAGGCTGTGCATGCTGCTTTGAAGAGGCTAAACACTGCCTGTAGGGGGTTAATCCGGATACCCAGGAGACAATGTCCCTTGTGCCATGTGTTTCTAGGGGCATAGAAATACTTTGGGTCACTTATCATGTTTTTCTGTAAGGCTGAACTTGGCCATGTCCCTTAGGAGCTACCAAAGTATAAATTTTACACCAGCCAATATTGTAAAACAAAGGTGTGAGGACATCAACTGTATTCACAGGTTTATTTTTCCTTTTTGCAGGTGCTGCCCCCTTATCAGCTCCAGCATTTTCCATAGTCTTCCCTCTGCTAAAGACTGTTCTGACTGAGACACCCTATGACAGTGAAGAGAAGGAGGAGTTTCTGGTCAAGATTCTGCAGATCCTCATGGTCCATGCTCAGCTGAGATCATCGGCGAATGGCCAGGCTTTGCTGGTGGACGAGGTCAGTGAGAGCTGTGGGGTTGGGATGAACTCCCTAAACAGTGATACAGATGAGGGATGAGCAAGGCATGGGTTGTCGATGTTTGTGCACTCCGGCAAACAAAGCTTTTCAAGAAGCACAAGTTGCTGAGTTGTCACTTCAGTCGAGATTATTGTTCAGTACATTTGTAGATACCACTGATGCAGTTTTCCCAGCTCTTCTCTGCTGTCTTGTTTTGCATCCTTTATCTTCTCTGCCCATATTACCAGGCAGTGAGTTTAAAAAGATATGTTCCAACCTTGCCAGCATACCTCAGTATGATAGTGGGTTATAACAAGGGTCTGACATGTTTCCCAAGATGTCTTGGCTGGTTCCTTTGGGCCATATACAGCACAAAACTGGTGCTGCTTATCAACAAATTGACACTTTTTGCCCCCCCCACCCCCTTCAGAATGGCCCAGAGTTGCTGCCCCGGAGGGACATGCTGCTTCTGCTGACCAGGGTGATTGGAATGGGTTCTCCACGGTTACAGGTGAGTCCTCAGCTTCATAACACAGTCACAATTCTGCCTACATTTTATCATTTTCTAACCTAGGGAAATGCACCTATCTGGTTTAAGTCTGTGAGGCTGGTGACTGATATATTATCAGTTGTCTACTAGGTTTATGATACTTTTCTTGGGATAAAATGCATGTTATCTTTTTTCCTGTGGGTTTTATTGCACCAAAGGTATTCTTTAGTTTTCCACAGGCGACATTATTTTCCTTCTCTAAAGCCTTATTCTATCAAAAAGAATTTAGTAGTAGCTTCCTTGAGTGACCTGCAGCAAAGTTTGTCCTGAGGGATGGGATGACAGAAAAGTCAATAATAACAAAAAGGTGGAGGGTTGAACTGAACTCGTCGGTTCTTGTTTTCAGCGTGAACCCATGTCACTGTTCTGTCAGAATTTCTTCTCTTGTAATAGTGCCCGATGCCCACCTTGCACTTACTTTGATCAAGTGCAAAGAAGCAGAAGTCAGCAGTAGAATCTCTAATACTTCCCCACTGCATTTCAGGTTTTGGCTTCCAATGCGCTGACGACCCTGTGCACCAGCAGCAGTGGGGAGGATGGCTGTGCCTATGCAGAACAGGAAGAGATTGATGTGTTACTTCAGGCCCTGCAATCTCCGTGCATGAATGTTCGAGATGCAGCTCTCAGGGTAGGTGGGAATCATTCAGGATCTCGCTGAATTCCTTAATTCTTTGAGAGGTGAATCTGCTCCAACACTGGTGGAGAGACTACTTCAGCTGTGATGCTACTCTTTGGGCAATGTGTCTGCAGAAGGAAGCAGTAGCTACTGAACAATAATGCTCCAAGTGGTCAGACCTTTATCATTAAAGGATTTGTGCTAGATTTATCTTACACAAAGGAGTGCTCTGGGTCTATCCACACCTCTGTGTTGTTAAAACTCGTATAATTGAGACAACTTAACACCTTCTATTTACAATTGCATAGAGCTTAGTCTCAAAGATAGAATGTGTCCAAAAAATTGCTGCGTCTCAATTGGGTCCAGAGTTTTTTGAAGACTTTGTGTAAGTTTTGGAAAGCTTCAGGCTTAGTCACTTCTGAGAATGTGAAAAAGGAGGGGAAAAAAAGGTGTTTTTTTCTTTGTCATAAGGCAAACTTCAGCTTAACTCTCCTGAAGAGCTCTGGTTTCTCTGTGCTTGGGAGCAATGACTTAGCCTTTGACAAGTGAGAAGGTCATTGATACTGGCGATACCTTCCTTTTGTTCCAATGAAAAAAGCTGGGAGAGACTGACAGCACATGACAGGAGAGATCAGGTACTTAGTTGTAGGTTAGGAGCTAGGTTTGAGGAAAGGTGATTTGACTTAAAATAGTGCCGATGTGCGTAGAGAGAAAAACAAGGGCAGAAAAGATGTAGTCTCAAAGATGACAGATCCAGAAAGACTATAGTCACTAGAGCACAACTTAGTGCCTAGTTGCCTCTCTGCAACCTGTGTATGGAGCAGTATTGAGTTTTGCCATCTCTGCTATTAGCAACAGGAAGGCCTTGATGACCACTCTGGTAGTGTTCTTCACAAGCAAACATGAGCTTTGACACTTATAGCCATTAAGAGCTTGACTTGGCAAAGGTTTGAAGTGTTTTAAAGCATCTTTTACTGAAAACAAGATACTTGCATTGATTCTCCTGTCAATCATTCCAGGGACTGATGGAGCTACAGATGGTTCTACCAACCCCAGACAGCGATGAAAAGAATGGACTGAATCTCTTGCGTCGCCTTTGGGTAGTGAAGTTTGATGTGGAAGATGAGATTCAGAAGCTGGCAGAGAGGTGAGAGTTCTTCCCGGCTGAGTAGATTGTAAGGGGACCTCTCTTCTGCTTGCCCTGTGGAGCTCCATGGGCAGGGGCTTTGCTTCCCACTGATGAAGGGCAGCTTTAGGTCAGCCTGATATTGCATGTAGCAGTGGCTTCTCTAGCTGATGGGTGATCCGTCACCTGCAGGTTGTGGGAGTCCATGGGTCTGGAGCTGCAGCCTGATCTCTGTTCCCTACTGATCAAAGATGTCATCTACCATGAAGAAGCAGTGCGACAAGCAGGTGCTGAAGCTCTTTCCAGAGCTGTAGCTCAGTATCGGAATCAAGCAGCAGAGGTCATGAGTAAACTGACAGAGATTTATCAGGAGAAGCTGTATGTAAGTACTCTTGTCCGAAGTGGTTGCAATCACAAACTTGTGCTGTGTTTTATATCTTTTATTGATCATTTTTTCCTTTCATCTGTCTTGAGGATATGCATGAAGCCCACTGTGGCTGTGTATAAGCTTATCATAAACTTTAATATATTAGTCCTCAAGCTTCCAGTCAGTAATGCCACCATTTTGCAGGTAGAAAACTGAAGCCCAGATTGTTGAGATATGCGTTACGTGATACAAGAAGACTGTCAGAACAGAGGCTGAAGTCTAAGCCTTTAGTTTAGATCCTAAGCCTTAGCTTAGGTCCTAAATTAGCTCTCTGCTTGCTTTTTACTGTGTTCTTCTGCTAGAGGTATCATACATCTGTTCAGTATTTAAAAAATGGCATTGCTGGTATGGCTGACAGTATTCTCTTTGTGTGTGTCCTTGGAAAAAGCATTCTGATGAAATTTTCCTCTTTGCAGAGGCCACCTCCAGTTTTGGATGCTCTGGGACGAGTGATATCTGAATCACCACCTGACCAGTGGGAAGCAAGGTATAGTCATCTTGAGATTGATCTTATCACTTCCTGTGCATCCAAATGAGATGTTCCAGATTTTTATTCAAAAGTTCAGGTGGTGGAGAAATAAGGGGGTGTTCAAGGAAAAAAATACATGCAGTTGTATTGACTCCTGGTTCCATGGTTTCTTCTGGTAAAGAATATTTGTGCCTCTCAAGCAGCCTGGGTGGACAAAACTGGAATGCTTTCAGTTCCATCAAAATATTGGGTGATATCATCTCTGTCCTTCTGATAATAGCACAGTCTTATCAGATTGTCTGGTTCTGTCGTATCGCATTGGATTCCCTCCTCTGTATGTGCAATTGATAGTTTCAAGAGCATCAGTGCCAATCTTAATGAACTGGACAAATTCCAGTTTGGATAATTACTTTTTGTCTGCTTATATGCTCTATAGAGGTTTAATTGGAGAAATCTTATTTGCTGCCTGCCTTAAACTAATCTGTTCTTTAGTGCTGATGTGCCCTGTTGTACAGCTGCCGTATTTCAGTGGTAGATGAAGTGATCCTGGTGTCTGCCTTTGTGTTGGCCTGAGTATCTAATGCTTAATCATGATAAAAGCCATTGCATGGCTGAAGGATTGTTGTCCTTTTGGGAACCTGCAGCGCAGGGTTGTGTAGCAAAATGCATGTTGCTTTGACACTCTGAAGCCCTTTGGTTCCACAGTGGTTCTCTATCAGTTTCTGGAATGTATTTCTGATAGGAGATGTGACTGTGACCTCAAGCAAATGCTGTCAGAAGTCATTAAGCTCAGCTCACCATTTTTACAGATGTGGCATAGCTTTGGCCCTCAACAAGCTCTCACAGCATCTGGACAGTTCCCAGGTGAAGCCCCTCTTCCAGTTCTTTGTGCCAGATGCCCTGAATGATCGCAATCCTGAAGTCAGGAAGTGCATGTTAGATGCAGCTCTTTCAACACTCAACACTCATGGCAAGGTAAGTCTGAATGCTTCTCTCTCTAGCAGTGGATGCAGCTCTAATGAAAATATAGATATTGTATTGGAGCCCTGTTAGGTTTTTTTTTTTTTTTCTTAGAGGTTGCTGTTACTTGTAACAGCTGAAAACTTTCATGTAGCAGGGATTTCTTCATGTTTAGGTCATTCTGTTAGTGTGGACTAAGAGTGTGATTCTTCCCTCTCATTCCTGTAAAAAAGAAATAGCCCTGAATTAACTGGAGTTAAAATGGGATAAAATTAGAGTAATAAAGTAAAATCAGGCTATGGATTTTAATCCTGGGGAGGTGAGACTTCCCTTTCAGGCTTCTGGGGAAGCAAAACAGGAAAACTTGCTGATCGTTGGCTTAAATAAACTGCAAACCAACTGAAGTCCTTCAGAGAATTGAGGACCATCTTATTCCTCACTGCTAGTCCTTCTCTAGCAGTGTGTGAGATATGGGGGTGTAGACTGCTCAGCTTCTGGTTTCCCTGTGTGTGCTAGTCCCCTCTTCTGGAAAGCCCTTTGTATTCCTCTTAACCTCAGTGTTTCTGTTTCATTTTCACTCTCCTATGTATCTTGCAACTGCCCTTGTGACCTCTCCTTATAGATGATGAAAATTGGAATATTTTCATACATTTTCATATTTTTCCTTTTGTTTCTTAGAATAGTATGAAGTTTTGCTCCACCTTTCTGCTCCCCCTTTGCAAATGGAGCAAGCAAAGGAGCAGATGCTGATGTTAAAACTAGCACTCTTGCCTGGTAGCTTTGAATTGCTTCTGGCAAAACATTGTGCTGGCAAGTTTTTGGGATCTCATTTTTAAGAGCTAACTTTTCTCTAGCAGGAAGCATTTGTTGCCTGTGGGAATAGTGCAAGGTTTTATGTGATGTGACATATTAAATGAACTGTAAATACAGTTTGATTGTTCAGTTTGTTGGCTCAGAGAAGAACAAACAAGTCCACTGAGCATAGCAAATCTCATTCTGAGTGGACTCTAGTGGCAAGTTCTGTGGTTTTGTTTTTCAGGACAGTGTTAACTCTCTCTTGCCAGTGTTCGAAGAATTCCTGAAAAATGCTCCTAATGATGCCAGTTATGATGCTGTCAGACAGAGCGTGGTCATTCTCATGGGTTCACTGGCAAAACATTTGGACAAGAGTGACCCTAAAGTGAAACCAATTGTTGGCAAACTGATAGCAGCCTTGTCCACACCATCTCAGCAGGTGAGTCCCTTCTTAGAGGAGTCTTTGTGTTCCATGCAGAGGCAGGTTAATGCTGTGATACTTTTAGGGATGTTGGGAGAGATGGAAAATGCCAGCTTTCTGTCACTAGAGCCATTGTGGTGCAGTCCAGGGGAAAGTTTTATTGGTAATTAATATTTTGTGGTCTGATAGCTGGTGGATTGTTTCACAGGTTCAAGAGTCGGTGGCAAGCTGTTTACCACCATTGGTGCCTGCAATTAAGGAGGATGCAGGAGGGATGATTCAGAAGCTAATGCAGCTGCTTTTAGAATCTGATAAGTATGCTGAGCGCAAAGGTGCCGCGTATGGGCTGGCAGGCCTGGTGAAAGGCCTCGGCATCCTGTCTCTCAAACAGCAGGAGATGATGACCACTTTGACTGATGCTATCCAGGACAAGAAGAACTTCCGTCGGCGAGAGGGTGAGGGGCAAGAGCTCTTCCCTCCAAATACTTCAAATTTCTCTTACATATTCTACCGTTGTGGTCAGATCGACTGATACTTGAACCACTGTGTTTGGTTTCTCTATATTTCTTTTACTACTGTTTATAGAGAGGGAAATGGGAACTGTCTGTCTTGAAACCATTGATAATTGTAGTGCCTGTAGGTAAAACTGTTCCATTAGCATTGTGTTGGAAGAGGGATTTCTCGTCCTAGATGATGTGTTTGCTCCCCTCTCTCCTATCTTCGTAGGCAGGTGTTGCTAAGAGGGCTCCTGCTTCTTGTGAGATGCTATGTATTTCAGCCCAACTGGTCCAGAGGGGCTTTCAGAACCTCATTGGTTTTTTTTTTTTTTTTTTTTTTCTTTTGCTGTTAGATGCTTTCTGTCCTTGTTTTTATAAACCTAAGCTAGGACTCAGAGGACTGTTGAATGTTTTTAATGCTACGGGGCCTCTTGTCCTTTCTAAGATCAGAAACCCCCACCACAGCACTGCTCATGAGTGCAAGAAAGCAAGAGATTTTCAGCTGTAAAATTTGAGTGCTTTTGGGAAACTCTACAGATAATTGGCAGATTATATCTTCTCTTTCCATCCCCATTAAATGAAGTTGTATTTCCCTCTAACTATGCTTTATGTTTCTTTAGGGGCTCTGTTTGCCTTTGAGATGCTTTGCAACATGCTTGGGAAGCTCTTTGAGCCCTATGTGGTTCATGTGCTGCCCCACTTGCTGCTTTGTTTTGGAGATGGAAACCAGTATGTGCGAGAGGTAAGAGGCCTCAAATTTCTGAGACCATAGAGTGTTGGGAGAAAACAGAAATGAAATAGATGTGAATACTGTTTTTAACTACACAAACTGAGAAGGTGACCCATCCCATTGGACAATCATTGGACATTGAACATCCTGATAGAAATCGATCATCTTAGTAACAGAAAGTATCTTATTTCATTGGCTGATAACTGGTAGCTACTTGGCTAGCTGTATCATTGGACTTGGATGCTGTTTTACGTGAAAGCTTTGTTCCTGTTGAGTCTTTGAATGAGGAATGAAAAAACATGCTTTGTGATGCAGCTTGTAAATGTTGTCTCTTTCCCCTTCGAGGCTGCAGATGACTGTGCGAAAGCAGTGATGAGCAACTTGAGTACTCATGGAGTGAAGCTGGTTTTGCCGTCACTTCTTGCAGCACTAGAAGAAGAATCTTGGAGAACCAAAGCTGGTATGGACTGGCACAATTGTGGAGTGCTCACAGCTCCTTACACTGTCACTTTCTGTGCTTATTCCTTCATCCTAGCAGATGGCTGTGATAGTTTGTCTCATAAGGGGACTGTGGAATTTACAGCATTTGAGATACAAATGTGATTACTGACACATTTAAGCAACTTTTTTTTTCCCCAGCAAATTCAAGGGATGCTTTTTACCCCTCATCTAGCTAGGAGTAGTCCGGAAAGTGGAGGTTTCCTTTTCTTCCCCTTCTTTTTCATGGTATTAAAAATAATTGTTTTTAGTGGCTTAACACAGCATAGAGTGGCTTAACGCATTTCAGCCACTCTGTGTTCTCTGACTGGTCAGACCACATGTGTATTTGGATTTGAGGTGAATGTGGTCATCTTTTTATATCTCTTTTTAATGCTGTGTGGTGTTCTATATTTTTTGTTTCTTTTTGTGTACTTCATGCACAGGGTCAGTGGAACTGCTGGGAGCTATGGCATACTGTGCCCCCAAACAGCTCTCTTCTTGTTTGCCTAATATTGTGCCAAAACTTACTGAAGTGCTCACGGATTCTCATGTGAAGGTGCAGAAAGCAGGTCAACAAGCTCTCAGGCAGATTGGGTCTGTCATCAGGAATCCAGAAATCCTTGGTAAGAACTGTCTATATCTAATGCCCAAGAGCGGTCCTGACATGACCATGGTTTATAATAACAAGGTTTATGTTCACTTTGTCTAGGGTTAAATCTAAACTTCTAGTGAAACTACTTCTAGACATGTATAACATGAAAGCTCAACAACAGCTATCTGCTTCAAGGCTTTTTTTTATGTACTTTTCCATTTTATCAGCCAACGTCAATAGAATTTTCTCTGTTCCTGAGCTACTTCTTGATTTAGGATCTAAAACATCTCATGAGAGAATACCAGCTCACGCTGACATACATTTTTACGTACAAATAAAGTCTTTTCTCTCCTTTTAAAAAATGTGCAGCAATTGCTCCAGTTCTGTTGGATGCCCTCACTGACCCCTCCCGGAAGACCCAAAAGTGTCTGCAGACCCTGCTGGATACCAAATTTGTCCATTTCATTGATGCTCCATCGTTAGCACTTATCATGCCAATTGTTCAGAGGGCTTTTCAAGATCGTTCCACGGACACCAGGAAAATGGCTGCCCAGATCATTGGGAACATGTACTCCCTGACTGATCAGAAGGTGCAGTGCTAAAAGAGCTCTCTAACTGTATGCTGTATTTACTGTGATGAAGCTAACGCAGCAAGCTCTAGGGATAATTTATTTGCTTCTGGGATTTTGCTGTTAAGATAGATGCTATTAGAATCCAGGCAGCTTCTATAACATAATGTATGTAAAATTAACAGATAATGGCCATAAAGACGGTGAAAATTCTCAGGTGTTTTAGACTGTCAGCTGTGTACTTTGCTCACCTAGTTATTACCAGACTTATCCCCCCACAAAAGGGCTTGTCATTTTTACCATATGAGAAATGCCTTAACAAACAAACAAGCCAAACCACTACCAGCAAAACACGAATCAGTTGCTTACAAATGGATCCAGGGTTTGTCTGAAAAGTATGTGTAGAACCTCACTGTAATCTAAAGATCTATGTTTAATTTTTGTGCTGATAACCTCTACGTTTAAACCTTGTGTAAAGGTCAGGAGTGTTGGATTTTCCTTAGACACAAAGTGCTAAGTTACGGATTAGCATCAAAAAGTTTTGAATGATCTGCACAGATCTGGCTCTGGGTTTTCTACACTTAACAGAACAATTCAATGTCCTTATTTGCAGGATTGTGAAAGCAGCTGGGTAAGCTCTCAGGTTGTTAATGATGATTGTTAAGAATAAAGAGCTAAATGCCCTTTACATGAAGATGACTTTGGTTTCTTTTCCATTTGGAATCCAATTCTTACTCACTGGGCTCTTTGTTTCAGGATTTGGCTCCTTACCTGCCTAGTGTCACTCCTGGACTGAAAGCATCTCTGTTGGATCCTGTGCCTGAAGTAAGTCTGTTTGTACAAATGCAGTTTGTCTTTCAGTGCAGTAAGTTAGACTCTGTCCTGATCTTCTGCAGATCTGTGATCAGGCTAATGCGTCTCTGTCTTAATAACTTTGACTGGATATTTTGCAAATTGGTTTCTCTTGCCTTTTAGGTGCGTACGGTGTCTGCAAAGGCCCTGGGAGCCATGGTGAAGGGCATGGGAGAATCATGCTTTGAGGACTTGTTGCCATGGCTGATGGAGACACTGACATATGAGCAGAGCTCAGTGGATCGATCTGGTGCTGCTCAGGGTGAGGATGTCTCTGAATACTGAGCCCCGACTTTCTCCTATTAAATCAGATTATCCTGTTGTTTCTTGTGTTTCTCTCTTACCTGTGTTTTGTTTTTTTTGTTTTTGTTTTTTTTTCTTTTTCTCCCCAGGTCTGGCTGAAGTCATGGCTGGTTTAGGGGTAGAAAAGCTGGAGAAACTTATGCCAGAGATTGTAGCTACTGCCAGCAAAGTGGATATTGCTCCACATGTACGGGATGGTTATATCATGATGTTCAATTACCTGCCCATTACCTTTGGAGACAAGTTCACTCCCTATGTTGGTCCCATCATCCCCTGTATCCTTAAGGTATGTAGCAGAGGCCTGAAGAGTTTTACTCATTAAAGAAGAAAAAGAAGCCTCTAGAGTATATTAAGCACTATTTCCAATAACTGTGAGATCTGCAGAGAGTTGTCCAGCATTGCTGGATAAAATATTATGTAAATAATATGTACTTACAATGCAAATGCTATGCAGATATTATGTAAAAAAAGAACTAGAATTATAAATGTTTTATTCTTCCAAAGTACTTGTTGCTCTCTTTTGTTTGTGGTCACTGGTAATTTCTTGAAATCAGCTTTGTGCATTTACAGCTCTATAGATCCATTACTCTTAATGGCTAGAGAGAAAACATCATTTCATTATCTTCCTGCTGGTCTTGTACATTGTGCTTGGAAAAAAAACAGCTTTCACAGACACTTTTCTCTCTCTGTTCAGGCACTGGCAGATGAGAATGAGTTTGTGCGGGACACTGCCCTGCGTGCTGGCCAGAGAATCATAAGCATGTATGCTGAGACTGCCATTGCGCTGCTTCTGCCGCAACTTGAGCAGGGCCTGTTTGATGACTTGTGGAGGATAAGGTAAGGGATAAGCCTGTAATCCATAGACATTTCTCTTTCATGGTTGAAAAACTAGAGGGATTTAGACTCTGTGTTGCTCCTCAAGCAAATGCACCTGTGAAGCAAAAGAGAATGCCTCTTTGTGCTTGTTGGTTCAATATGATGCTGTATAGCGCTGAGCCTGAGCAGCCCTGCCAGCTGTGGATCAGGTTTCCCAGTACCTGCAGAGCATTCCTGCTAGATTCTCATTCTGGTAGTGATTCTAAAAAGCACTTGCAAGGCAGTTGATGTGGCAGTATATAGCCCTCACTTACTGTTTCTCATTTTTCAAAATGCTGAGTAAGTTAATGTTCTCCTGTGTATGGAGATGTGCAGTGGAGCGCTCACAGCTCATAGCGATTGCTCAAGAATTAGTTGTACTAAAAGGTTTTTGTCAGTTGAGTGCTGATGAGTGCATTTATCCCATGCCTTTGGGTTGAGATAGATAGATACTGGCAGTGGGTGAATGCTTACCATAGAGACTGTCGTCTTCCTTTTTAGAGTCTAGGCTATTCCTTGATACACTGCTTTGATATGGGAACTCTCTCATCCCCCCTTCTGGTTTGGAATTCATTCCTTCCCTCCATTATTATTTTTATTTATTTATTTATTTTAGTATGCTGCTTCTCAGTCCTGTAGGCAGAATGATCTTACATACCAGCCTATGTAGCATTTCGATGCTGACCTAGCTCCTTGCCTGGCATTTTCCTCCCATCTGCATTTGAGGTACTGCCATATTTGGACAGGTACTGCCTGATTACCCTCCTTATTTTGTAACGCTCGACTTGCTCCTCTTGCCAGGTTTAGCTCAGTTCAGCTTCTTGGAGATCTTTTATTCCATATCTCAGGAGTCACTGGAAAAATGACTACAGAAACTGCCTCCGAGGATGACAACTTTGGAACAGCCCAGTCAAACAAGGTAAAGCTGTTCTTGTCTGTTATACCTTTTTTTTAAAATCAGCATGGAAAACCTGCTGGAGACACCTATTGATTAAACATGTTGGGTTTTTTTTTATATAAATTTCAGGAGTAGGTAATAAAATGTTGTGCTTTTTCTTTTCAGGCTATTATTAATGCTCTTGGTGTGGAGAGGCGGAATGGGGTGCTGGCAGGGCTGTACATGGGCCGCTCTGACACCCAACTGGTAGTGCGTCAAGCCTCCTTACATGTCTGGAAGATTGTAGTCTCAAACACTCCTCGCACACTGCGTGAAATTTTGCCAACCCTCTTTGGGCTTCTGCTGAGATTCTTGGCCAGTACTTGTGCAGATAAGCGGACGGTGAGAAATTGAGTAATGCCTTCCTGTTGCTGCAGGTGACCTTCTTAACTAATTCCTGAAGAACACAGCATAGTTCTTTTTATAAACCACTCCAAAGCTATCATTAATTTAACTGCTCTGAGCGTGACTACATCCAAGTCCTCTTTTTGCTCAAGGCAACTGTGATGAAAGTACAACTATTTTTCTGTGCTTATGTATTATAGTAGTCTTTCCCTTTCCACTACTCTGTCTATACAGTGAACAGTAGTTTATGGTCAAAATATAACATTTGCTCAAAGCTTACCTTCTTAAATTTCATGAAATAGGAGAATAGTTAATTAATGAATTTTTGGGGACAGGTTGCAGCACGGACGCTAGGAGACCTTGTCCGAAAGTTGGGAGAGAAGATCCTTCCAGAAATTATTCCTATCCTGGAAGAGGGACTGAGGTCAGACAAGAGTGATGAGAGGCAAGGAGTCTGCATTGGTTTGAGTGAAATAATGAAATCCACCAGCAGGGATGCGGTAAGTGGAATCTGAAAGGTGAAATCTGCAGTTTTGTAGCCTTTTATGTTATGGGTGCCAGTGTTGCAGTTGAGAAAAGTACAGTCACAGTACTGGACTACTTTTGTGAACTGAATTCAAGGGTTGAGTTGCTGTTCAGATAAGCATATGCATTTGTATCTGTTGGTAACTTTAAATCGTTGCACAATCTGACTTGAAATTATGAGATACAATAATTGAAAATGTCTTCTAATGTAATAATTGAAAATGTACTCTAGGTGACTTCAGAGCACTACAAATCTTTGCACTGATTAATCCTTTTTTTCCTCCAGCAATATATTTCAAGCCAACAGCAACTTAGTTTCAGTCATGCAAATTCTGAGTTTTTAGCTGTTTTACTGAGATGCATGTATGCTTTAACTCTTGTCCTTCAGATATTCTGTAATTTTATCTCTACCTTTTTAGGTACTGTTTTTCTCTGAGTCTTTAGTTCCTACAGTGAGAAAAGCACTGTGTGACCCTCTGGAAGAAGTCAGGGAGGCTGCGGCTAAAACTTTTGAACAGTTGCACTCAACAATTGGACATCAGGCTCTTGAAGACATCCTGCCATTTTTGTTGAAGCAGCTGGTAAGCATTACTCAAACATTAGTCAACAACTTGATTAATGACGATGTGGGACAGGTTTTGAAATATTGACTTAAAGGAGAAGCAGGCTTGTAGTGACAGAACTTCAGGGCAGTGGCAGCTCTGTTTTATCTCCTCCATAGCGTCATCCTGGCTACCAGCAGGGAAGGTCTTGTGGCTAAAGCATTGAACTAAGAATTGCTACATCTAGCTCTGCTAGAGAATTGCCATCGTCACCTGCGGAAGCTGCTGGGTCATGATGCCTGATATGGAAAATCTTTCTGATGTGGTAGAAGAGCTTGGTTTAGGTTTTGCTCTATAGTATGAGAGCATTTTTAGATAGAAGGACTTGCATGATCACATAACCAACACTTATGCAGTAAATTGTCACTTGAAACAGTGTTTTATTTGGTGTGTCACAAATGAGTGTTCAGGCAGGTTTACTACTTTCTCCCTCTTCTTGTAGGATAATGAAGAGACATCTGACTTTGCTGTGGATGGTCTTAAACAAGTTATGGCTGTCAAGAGCCGCGTGGTGCTGCCTTATTTGGTGCCAAAGGTACAACTGGAAACAAACCTAAAACTTCAGAGTGGTGCTTTTTCCTCTCTGTTTGCTACCTGTGTTGTTTGGACTGATATGCCAAAAAAGAAGAGCATATTTTGAAATTTTCTTCTGACTTTATGCTAGAAACACTGTCATTTGGGTTGTGATGTGTTCATTCTTAGGAGTTTTTCATTTTGTAGGTGACCTGAGATTCCTTCTGAAAAATCTTTCTGCTTGTGTGTTTGCTTGTTTTTTCAGCTGACTACTCCTCCTGTAAACACCCGTGTGCTAGCTTTCCTCTCATCAGTGGCAGGGGATGCTCTGACACGGCACTTGAGTGTCATCCTACCTGCTATGATGTCTGCACTGAAAGAGAAGCTGGGGACCAGTGAAGAGCAACTGGCAAGTAGCACAGCTCAGCTCTCTTTTATGACAGGTTGCTTGAAGATAGTGCTTCAGGTTTACTTCTCAGCACAAAATCTGCATTCTCTAGCTTCACAGATTGCATGTTTTAATTCAGTCCCTTATCTTCTTTAGGCTGTCTTTTTGGCTGATGGCATACTGTGAATTCAAGAATGTATGCTTTCCAAGTCTATTCATATTCATACAAAAATCTTTGGCCTGCAACATCATACAATTCTCAGTATATTTCAATTCCTGGAGAACTGCCAGAGTGTCTAGTTAACTTTGTATTTATTCTTTGTGTAGAAGACTGAGAGATTAAAGGTCTAAAGGGAGAAAAAAATCTTTTTTGCATGTAGTCCTCCTTCTCTACTGCTCTCAGAAACATCTGGTATCTGGAGTCCAGAGCGCTATGTAAGAACCTGGAGCTGTGATTGCTTATAGACATCTGCTCAACTTGGTGAATTAGGGATGTTAGTGATAAGAGTCTTATTGTCTATCTGCTGTAGATGCCCATTAGCTCAGCTTTTAGCCTTCTAGCCCAAAGCCTGCCCAAAATCTGCCCAGAGATCTCTAACATATCTGCAGCCCATATTTATAATTAGTATTGTGATGCACAGCACGAAAATACCTAAATAAAAAAGAAATCTTGTTTGATAAGACCCACAGTGTCTGAGGGCTGAGTCTGCAGTAAGATGTGGGAGACTGAGCTGGTCTCATTTTATGGAAGGTATGGGCAGTCCTTCTGCAGCTGGAGAGCTACCAGTGCAAAAATTACTTGAGCAAAGTTTGATCACTTGCTAAATTTTGAGAGCTGGTCATGTACATAAATCTGCTCCAGGAATGATGATCCATTCTCTCTCTTGCTCTTTTTCTTTCTTTCTTTTTTTTTTTTTAACTTATATTTGTCATTCAGTAAGTTACGAACATGAATTTGATTTGGAATCTAGCTTTTAATGGTGATGTGACCAGCTATTCCATGAGAAAAGATTAGCAAGGGGGTTATGTTGTAGAATTTTTCTAAAAGATAACACTCTGGATAACATAGGGAAACCAGGAGCTAAATCTATTTTTGTTCCGTTTGAGAGTTAACATAAAGTTAATTTGGACTCTTTAGGAGATGGCAAACTGCCAGTCTGTAATCCTGTCTGTGGAAGATGATGTTGGACAAAGAATTATAACTGAAGATTTGTTAGAAGCTACCCGCAGCTCTGAGCTGGGAATGAGACAGGCAGCAGCTGTCATGCTGAATATCTACTGCTCCAAGACGAAAGCTGACTATACTGGTCATCTCAAGAACTTGGTTTCAGGCTTGATACGACTATTTAATGATACCAATCCTGTAGTTCTGAATGAAAGCTGGGATGCGCTCAATTCCATCACCAAGGTGAGAGGCAGCTTGAAAAGGTTACAGCGATAATAGCTGGCAAGGAGGAAGTGGGGATAGCTGAAAAAATACTGCTTAAAGTGAACCTTCTGTTTTGATTGGAAACTACATGATTGCTGCAAAGATTTGAGAGGTGTAAGATGAGTTTGTTTGACTGCAGCAGCTTGAGTGAATGGACAGATCTTTGGAAGATGCAGGAAATGGGTGTCTTCTCTTGACAAACCTGAGAAGAATTCTCCAAGAATAGCTGTTTGTGATGTTAGTTCATCTTTGCCTGCCTTATCTCTCTCTCCTGCAGAAATTAGATGCCGGGAACCAGCTTGCTCTCATTGAGGACCTACACAAGGACATCCGAGTTGTAGGGAATGAGGCCAAGGGCGAGCATGTGCCAGGATTCTGTATACCTAAGAAGGTAAAGGATCAGAATGAGCATGTGATGCAAAGGTGGATGCATCACAGCTATAATGTCCCACCTTTTCAGGGAACTGGTTCATATGACTTTACAGCTACTAGAAATGCTGACTATTGGGGTATTCCAAACCTCCTGTATGTTGGAGAAACTTTCTGTAAGTTACTGCTGCTCTTATATTGCCCTACAGATTTCTTTTGTAACAAGATCTTTGACAATTCCGCTATGCATGTAAGTCATGGTCTCTGGCTGTTTTTTGTGGAGGAGTAGTGTTGGAATTCTGTGCCAAATTTCTCTGGTTTAAAAATTCCCTCAGCAGCTAGCACTTTTCTCATAGCAACTGGCTTAGTAAGGCATAGCTGCATGAAATAAAACTGAATAAAAGTAGCTTTGTAAATGGGGAAGCAGGCAACTGAAGGTCAATAGGAAATTGAGGGGAAACTCTCCAAATTTGTGCATCTGGTGTATAAGAGGAGCAAAAATAAGATATGTATTTTTTCCCATCTTTGCTTCTAAGTTTTCTTATCTAATTCTCATGACAGGGAGTGACTTCTATACTCCTGGTACTGAGGGAAGGTGTTTTAACTGGTAATCCAGAGCAGAAGGAGGAAGCAGCAAAGGCCTTAGGACTAGTTATTAAGCTGACTTCTGCTGAAGCCCTTAAACCATCTGTGGTGAGCATTACTGGACCACTTATTAGGATCTTGGGAGATCGGTTCAGCTGGAACGTCAAGGTGGCTCTGCTTGAAACATTAAGCCTTCTGTTAGCCAAGGTAAGATTCAAAGTAATTGACTGTGGTTAGTAAACATTTTCCATGGTAACCTTCAAAATTATCTGTTACTGTTCATTTAAATACAGTCTGGTGGTGTGGATCTGGTATGTAGGAACGGCACTTTAACTGGTTTGCATTCTTCCAGCAGCTTCTGGCCTACCAAAAAAAAGCCCCCAACATTTGACCTGGACTTCTTAGAAGTATTGCTAAATGCTGATTCCACTTTCAGATAATTAAAAGCTACCATGAAATTAATTTCTCTCATGTCCACTGTTTTTGTGAAATGATAAACCAGTCCAAAAATCTTGCTGTTTTCAGGCTTTGCTTTCAGACTTGAGTACATCACTTTCCCTTCTTTCATCTTTGGTATAGGTTGAGATTGCCCTGAAACCGTTTCTTCCTCAGTTGCAAACAACCTTCACTAAAGCTCTGCAAGACTCACACCGTGCTGTTCGCCTTAAAGCTGCTGATGCTCTCGGTAAACTTATTGTCATCCATGTAAAAGTGGATCCTCTCTTTACTGAGCTGTTGAATGGAATTCGTTCCAGTGATGACTCTGCCATCAGGTAAGTTGTAGGTGATATCCCAGACCTTGCTGCTTATTAAGGATGAAAGAAAGGGCTAGGACAAGTGAATCTTTTAAATACGGTGAGAAACTACTTGAAAGCAGAAGAAGAGCCAGAGCTGTATAATGCTCCGAAGTCAAACAGTTATAAACAAAACTATTTTAGCTATTTGTGTAGACTTTGATTTTTGTTTTTGTTTTTCCCCTTAATTCTGAGAGTAAGATTTACTTATTAGTGAAAGCAGCTGACAGTTAATCAAGGGTTGTTTAAAAAAAAAAAAAAAGGTCAAAAGCTAAGCTGAGACATACAGGGGATATATTGTTTGATATCTGCACAGTTCTTCCCTCTTCTGTCCCCCAGTAATCCACTGCAATCCACTTTCAGATACAAGGTTCTATCAATTGTCAGCCTGATGTGAAGTAATACAGCTATTCTTGCATCTTAAATGATCCCTGAGAAATTAACTTTCTGATGGAGAAAATCTTTTGTTTCTGAATGGTCAGAAAATACTTTTTTTAAGAAACAGATGCAAGTAAACAAATGTGGAAATATCCTCTATCACGGAGTGTTTATCCGTGCAGAGAGGTTCTCCTAAACTTTAAGGCATATTAATGTAACTGTTGTGTAGGAAACTGTTATAAGTATACAGAGCTCAATTTCCTCGTTGGGGTGAGGGGAGAGACAATCTCTGACTGTACGTTCTGATCATTTCTAGGGACACAATGCTGCAAGCTCTGCGGTTTGTAACACGAGGAGCTGGTGCAAAAGTAGATGCTGCAATTAGGAAGAATATCAGCACGGTGCTTCTAGGGATGCTGGGACATGATGAGGTATTGCTTCAGACAGCTGCAAGGGATTCCTGCTGTAGAGTCTCCCTCTTTTTAAATTTAAAATCTGAACTTTCTAACAAAATTACTTTCTAAAATAACTTCTGGGGGAGTTACTAATCAGGCAATAGAGAGAAACTTATATAAAGAAACATGTAACTGGGCTTTACTCACTAAACTGAATTCAGTCTGTAAAATCGATCTCCTTGGAGCCTTGCAGTGTGTTAGCTGAGAGCCAGGTGCAAGAATTGGATCTGTAGCCAATCACTTGTAACTCTGAAAAATCTGCAAAATTAATGTTTCCTTAGCAACTGTGTATGTGGGTTTGACCTGCAGTTCTTCACCAACACGTTTGAGGCAGCTCTAAAGTAGCGATTTGCTTTTTATCTTGGAGAAAACCTGCAATACCTTCGCCATATGCACATACGTGTATTTGCAGGTTCTCAGGTGGGGTTAATCATCTAAGTGTGAGAAGTTTTTCAACTAATGGCAGATTTTTTGCCAATGAACAAGAAATTCTCCAGCTTTAATGTAGGATCTTCTGTGTATGGCAGATAGCATATGTGAGATCAAAATTAACCATCTAATAATTTGTTCCTTATGTTTTTATTTATGCAACATAGACATGCAACTGTTGGCATGCTGGAAATAGAAAATTTGAAGAATTCTGATTGCATTGCAAGTTTCAGGGTGGAAAGGTACAGTGGTGGGATAGTTGCATAGGCAAAACAAAGTTTTAAAAAAAAACAACAAAGTTTTGAGGTAAAAGGAGGATGAGCTTATCACAGGTACAAGCTCATCTGGAGATGGCTAGAAGTAACACTTATTTTCTGGATTATGAATCAGAACTTTACATATCTCAAAATACTCACTTTCATCTTTATGACTTTTCCATGTAATGCATCAGAATTTATGTAAGCTCTGTCCTTCAGTCTCTGCTGGCTTTTATTGACTGTGGGTTTGGCTTTAAGTTCTGACAGAAATCCATAGGCAATAGGAGTGAAAGGATGTCTGCTGCTATTTATTTYCTTCTTGTCATTTCATATTGTCTTCTGTCACTTGCTGCTCTTGCTGCATATCACTCACATGTATTGAGTTCAACCAGTCTTACTCATCTTTCCTTTCCTTGCTAGGATGCCACCCGCATGGCCTCAGCTGGTTGCTTAGCAGAACTGTGCGCGTTTCTGTCAGAAGAGGAGCTCAGTACTGTTCTCCACCAACACTTACTGGGTRGGTGAAGCTGTTTATTATGAATGGAATGGAAACGGAAAAATGAAAGAAAATATCTTTTCAGCTATTGGTTCAGGAAAACTTTGTGTATAGTTAGTTAGGTTCCTCCCCTTTTATCTTAAACATGAGTCTCTACTGTAGATTGCTAGAGTTGACACAGAAGATTGGAGACAACAGGATGTTCAGGCGGGGTGAATGGAAGAGCAGGTCCAACTTTCTTGATGACATTGTGATCTTAGATTGGCTTAATCTTGTCACAGATCACATCTGATGGGTTCAGAGGCTTTTGGAGTATTGACTCATTTGCCTCTAAGTTAGACAAAAGCATGAATTTTGTAGGAACTTGTAGCAGTTAGTAGTGCTGTGGCACTCTCCTCTGAAATTAAAAAGGGAATTTGTTAGCTGTTTTCAAATTACAGATGACTTCTACAATTTTATTACAGAGTCAAATCTTGTGCAATTCTGATGGCAGGCTCCTTCATGCACTAAGTGATGTAGGTCTTTATTACATGTGACTGACACCATCAGAAATATCTGGGCTGAACAGTACAAAGTCACTTGTTTGCGTCAGATTTCCGTATGTGCCCAGAAGGTGTTCCTGTCTGGTAGAGGTGTCGCATTTAAGCACTGTTTGTATGGCTTTTCTTTGGGAGGAGTGGAAGAAGCAAGGCATTGCTTTAGATGCTGCTTATTATTTCATTTTATAGGAGTGAATTGACAAACTGACAAAAGCTTTCTTAGATCAGGTGGAACAGATAGGGGAGCCTCACAGTTGTTGTTCTCCTTTTGCAGCTGATGTCTCTGGAATTGACTGGATGGTGAGACATGGACGAAGCCTGGCTCTCTCAGTGGCTGTAAATGTAGCTCCCAGCAGGCTGTGTTCCCCCAAATACTACAACAGCGTTCAGGAGATGATCCTCAGTAATGCCACTGCGGACAGAGTAAGTGCTACATGAGAGCTGATGAGTTCTGTTGCAAGAGCTTGTTGGGAGTAGTTTTTAAAGGTGTGCAGGTTTGCTGTGTTACCAAACAAAACAGAACAAAAATCTCCAAGCACAATCTGAACATTGTCCCATGATAGATGCAATTTTATAGGCAAATTGCATGCCTGTCCTGATTCTTCTCTGAGTTCTGGTCTCTGTGGAGATGAAGATTATTTAAATTGTGGAGTAGCTTTCACTGGAAGCAAATTACACTTCTATTGTCCTATTAGAAGTGCTCAGTTACAGGCCGGATTTATAAGACATGCAAATTTTTCATTTTAGGAGGAAGGTTTTTAAATCTTTGAATTGCTATTCATACCAATGAATAATTTGGTGTAGTGGATGGAACTTTAGGGCTATGTGGGTCCTGCTGCCTCATTCTGTGTGGCTGACAGCCACAGTATTGTTTTTTCATCATGTTACCCAGTAACATTAAGTTTTTCTGCATTGCATGCTACAGTTGTTTGAAAGATCTGTTCAGCCTTCTGCAAAGTTCACCAGTCCATGTGACCATGGGTTTAATCAAAAGACTGCTGAACTCTGCTTTAATAAAATTAATTTTTGTCTTTATGCTACAGATTCCAATTGCAGTTAGTGGCATCAGAGGGATGGGCTTTCTTATGAAATACCACATGGAAGGGGAAGGAGGGAACCTTCCCCCAAAACTTTCCAACCTCTTTATTAAGGTAGGACTTTTTATGCTACCTGCAATTGTTCTCCTTTGATCTTAACCAGTGTAATATAACCTTTGTTCAAGTCAACTCATGGGTGACTTTCTCTACAAAATTCCTATATCATATTTCAGCATGAAAACTGAAACCTTGAACATCTTTTGGGAAGCTCTAAATCCCTTGCGGCTTGGAAATCTAGACTTTAAATTTTTTTCATGGCAAAGTACAGACAGAATAACTTTACCAACCTGCTTTGCAGCTGTGAACATGATATCACTATCCTTGCTGCAGAACGAAAATTTGACCTTTGATCTTTCTGTGATAGACCTCAGTTTTGTTCCTTATGAATTCATTTTTTCTTTGCTGCAACAAAGACCTGGCAGAGATGTAGAGAAAAGGAGGGGGGAATTCTTTGTCAGTTTGTTTCTTTAGAGTGCTAAAGGTGGAAGGGTTTTTGTTACAATCACATCAAATAGTAACTCTTACTTTCCCTGGTTTTGCTGCAGTACTTTTGACTTCCATGTTTCTGGAAGGGAGTAGTTTCTAAAGACTGGGAGAAAAGAGAGTATTGAAGTTCACACTTTTTTTCAATTCACATGTATTTAAATAATCTACTGAAAAATGCCTTTTCCTTTCTGTTGTTCTGGTTTATTTTCTTTCCATAAAATCTATCAAACATGCAAATTGACATGATGCAGGCCATCGTTCTTCAAAGCAGACTTTTTGTTTGAAATCTTATATTCATGTTTTAATTTGTATAATGTTGTTAGGATATAAAATAATTGTAAATGGCACACGAACCAATACCTTTATCGCAGTATAAATGCAGAGTGACATTTAGATGTTAGGTTTGATTTGTTTTAAGTGTATTGAGCTTAAATCAAAAATAATGAAGCTGTACGTTTTTTAATTTAAAATAAAATACATTGTAGAAATGCCCCTTACACATCAGAGATTGACTTGGCCATTGTGGATGAATTGAGTGTATTTTACAGGAGTGCTGACACTACCAGCTTTTGCTGCATTAGTGGTCATTGTCACTTCCTGAGATGGTTGAAAGGAAAGCATGTGACCCTGTCAACAACCACATTTTCAGAAGTTTTCATTTTAAAAAGTATCTTGTTTTCAAGGTGTGATCCTCTTACTGTTATTCAGAAGTTTACTTGAACTTGTTGATTGTTTGTCTCTTGTACATTTGCAAGTTGCTAACTGCTTACTCTTCTTGTTTTAGTTTAACACACTTAAATTAGAGAAAAGATGAACTACTGCTTTAAGTACCTGTCCTTGCTATATCTGAATTTAAGACCATCTTTGTGTCCTGCAGTGTCTCCAGAACTCATCCAGTGACATAAAGTTAGTTGCAGAAAAGATGATCTGGTGGGCAAATAAAAACCATCTTCCCTCACTGGATCCTCAGACAATTAAACCAATCCTGAAAGCACTTCTGGACAATACAAAGGATAAAAACACCAGTGTAAGAGCCTACAGCGATCAAGCCATTGTTAATCTTCTGAAGATGAGAGAGGGCGAAGAAGTGCTCCAGGTATGAGTCAGAAGAAAGTATAACCACCAGTAGAAGGCTGTGTCACGTTGCTCTGTCTGTGGTTGTTCTGGACAGCGTGCCTGGAGCCTACTGCCTCAGAATGTGCTGGGGGTGCTTATGAAACAGAGGGGGGTATTCCTGTTTGCATTTAAACCTTCATCAGTAGTCTCATACTAAGCTTTCTTGAAGAAATATGTAAGTGATCTGATACTGCATAACTTTACAGTGCAGTATTACCAGAATGAAAGTATTTAACATACTCTCCATATTTAATATAGTAGCCCTGCTTTCAAAATGCCTAAGTTCTTACTGTGCAGTTGTTCACCTCAGCTAGGGCTGCTAGCATTGCTTTTGTCACCTGTATAATCTTGTTGCAGTATTAGTGGTGCTAGAGTATTTTAGGATGGATGGAATACTCCTTTGTAGGTCAATATCCAGACCTCTTTTCTAAGTCCTAGCTATACTTTTGTGTAGTTCTTATATCTGAAATCATAAAACTAGATGAAAGATTTTGGTATGTTTGCAAGTTTGCAGTTAAATATACTTTAAAAGGCATTGAAATTGTTCTGTTTTGAATGGTATATCATAAGGAACTTGGTAACTGGTGTTAACTTCCTTCCACAGTCCGTTTCCAGGATTCTAGATGCTGCCAGTTTGGAGCTTCTCAGTGAAAGCTGCCGGAGATCTCTGAAGAAGCTGGCTAGCCAGGCTGACTCTGATGAACAGATAGATGACACTATACTGACGTGATAATAAAGCTCCAGAAGACAAGAAAACACTGAACCAACCGCTGCATCAGCATTGCAACTCAAACACCAATTTTAAATGTTTTCATTTTTGAAAATGTTAATTCTGATGGGATTTCATGAAAAGGACTCCCAGAGAGTATTTTAATATCAAATATACCAGAATAGCCTTAATTAGACCCACATTAGCTGAAAATTGAAAATTTGGTCCCTTTTTGAAACAGATAATGCACAAGAAATAGTTACACCGATCATACTGGTAAATTGTGGCCAATCGTGAGATGTTGCTAGAGCGCATCAGGCTTAAACTCTGGTGAAACCTATCTCCTTCTCAGGGTCTGTGCAAAAACTCCAGTACTGGAACTACTGTCAGTCTTTTCCACAGACCCTGTGAAGCAGGAGTAGAACTCGGTGAAAGTTAAAGCGTATTGTTTCTGTGTACTGCTAACTTGCTGCTTGTGACGGTTCTGAAGACTGAAAATCCCTGTAAAACAAAGTATTTAAATAGCCTTAGAAATCACAAATGCGAAAGGGGGATTAAATGCAGTCTGTTTAAAGAAGGAACACTTAATAAAGGCTTTGACTTTGATCCTTCTGGTGTAAGCTGTTCTTTTTACAAAATCATTTGTCAACAAAGTAATATTGTGATTTACTTTTTGGACTTTTTTCCAAGGCATACAATTTGTAGAGTGAGCAGCATTGTATAAAGACCTTTGCAAAACTGTGGACAATTAAGGTTTAAAAACAGGCCAGAATTGACACTTAATGAAACTTTTAAGTTATTTATTAGACTATTATAATTACTCTCCTCATTTCCAAAGTATTTTTTACTATAAGCATCTCTTTAGTCATTCAGCTTGTGAAAAGTCCTCTATTCTTATGTCTTCAAAGGCTTCAAAAAATACCTGGCATTTCAAAAATATTTATTTTTGTCATTGAGCTGTACTGCTTCAAGAGAACACCTGGCCATATATACCACGTATTTTAATTGACCTTTTGTGCCACTTGATGGGAATAATAAAAAACAAAGTTGTAGAAGACTAATTTTTAGAGGGGAAAATGAATTTTACATTCTGTGTAGAGTAATAGTTAAGTAAGCCTTATCTATTTTATAAAACTACACAAGAAGCTGGTTGCATCTGAGAAGCCAGAACATTAAGATTTGTTGTTTGAAATATGAGGATAGAGGTGTGTGTGTGAGGGAACTCTGAGTTCTTCCTTTCATGTAACTCTGGATGGCTCAAACCATGATGAAGGAAGGACTATATAATACTATGAATCATATAATTTGACAGCATAAAATGTAATCACACAGGAACACACACTCTACTAGAACTGATTTTCTCTGATTGCTATGGCAGTAGTAGCAAACAAGAGAAGGTTTTATCTTTACCATACTAATGACTCAAACAGCAAGATACAATTTTGAGTAGATACTTTGGAGCACTGTGCTTTGTTCTGGTCAAAAGTACAAGAATCTGTCACAATATTCATGATGTTCTGTCAGGTCCCAAGCCTGCGATTTAGTCCTGGAGGAGACAGATGCTAGGAGCCAAACACTAGATGCCTGTGAGAAGGGACTTGAGAAAGTCAGGTAGCTTACCCCTTACCTGAGGTAGGCTCGGTTCCAACTGAATCGGTCCTAATAGATTTCCATATAATTGTTTTTTTTCCACCATTGTATGATGGAGATTCCATAACCTTCCTAGGCCGTCTGTGTCATTATATAAATTTCTTGGATTATCAGAGCTTCCCTCATGTCTTAAAAAACAAAAAAACCCCTTCCTTGCTGCTCTTTGAATCCATTACTACTTCTATTCCCACAGGCATTGAGAATAGATGATTTCTGCAGCAACCATGTTGTCCCTTCAGTGTTCTCATCCCTAGGTGAAACAAGCTTAGATTCTCTGCCTTTTCTCGTAGACCGTGATTTCTAAATCTACAGTGCTGCCCTCTGTACTTGTTCCATTTTGACTCACATTTGCTTCATGATGTCTGCTGCTGGAGTAGATATTCTAGTGGAGAATATTACTTTGCAAGTCCTACATAATGCACTTTTGTCTGTTTTTTTTTTTTTTTTTGCAATAGCACAGCATTGTTGACATGTTCATTTTGTGAACAGCTGTAAAGTCCAACTACACAATTGCTCTTTGGCTATCAATTTCCAAACTTGTATTTATGCAGGTGATTATTTCCAGAAAATTGCAACTTTCCAGCTGGTCTTACTGAAATTGTATTCTACTTATTTCAGACCTTTATCTGCATTCTGAAGGTAGTTTTGGATTCTGATTTTGCCCTCCAAAATACTTGCAAATCTGTTCTGCTTTGGATCCTCTACAGATTAAAAACGTATTCTCTATTCCATCATCCAGATAATTAATGAAAATACTGAGCAGCACCAGTCCTGGGATTATCCCTGGTAGAAAGCCGCTTGTGTTTCATTTGACAGTGAGCTGTAGGTAACAACACAGAGTAGAAAACTTCCAAGTATCATCAGTGTGTATCCCCTGAGGTAGCTTAATCTAGTCTATTTCATTGCTTATGAGAACATCATGTGATATTTAAAGCCTTATTCCACTAAAATATTTAGGCAGTTTTAGATATCAAAGGTTTTATCTATTACTTCTCCTTTATACCCTCTCTCTTATGCTGCCTTTTAGGTGTGAATAACTTGTTCCAGTATTCTTCTCAGAATTCTGACTGGTCTGTAACTCCAGAGTGTACCCTTCCTACCCTTTTAAACAAAAGTACTGTTTGCTGTCTTCTGGGTTCCTAAACATCAAATGTTGTCTATGAGATCTCAAAGATATCTCAGAAGTAGCTAATACTCTAATTCAGCTGTGTTTGTTTTCATTTACTTTCTTTTAAATCTTTAACTGTGTATTACTGGTTTGAACTGGTGGTAATCACAGAGTAAAGCTAAACCAAATGCTTTTAAGGATTTGGCAGTCTCGGTGCACTGTGATTAATTTCACCTACAATGAATGAGCTGCGTTTTGTAATACCAGAGTAACAGCAGTTAGACCAATGCAATGCAGAAACTATCGTGTACTGAAACATGTAAAATTTTAGGCCATTCAAAAAGTACAAAATAGGTGGCAAAAAGAGCGGTGTTGCTTTGGAATTACACTTATTTCATCATTGCCAATAGGAAGCAGGAAAAGACTGCAAGTTTCTTTCAAGAATGGCCATTTGAACTCTATATTGTGGGAGTCCTGTCTTACCTATTTTCTCCGTAGATTCTAACTGATGCTCCACTTAAATGTGTAAGAAAATTAAAGAGGAGGTTTTTTTAACTTGTTAATTTTTTCTTTTTTATTGAATTAAGGGTATTTTGAAGATTTGTATTTTAACCTTATATAGTGTCAAGTGGAAAAACTTCTTCTTTTAAAACAACCTAGTTGAATTTCTGTCCTAAATCATTTCACCGCTCCGATTAGTTGTTTTTGAGAGGGAGGAATAAAAGATAGCAGCTCACTTGCATTTATGAAGAATATGCTGATTTTTCAATTATAGCGAAACACTGTATTTGGATTCTGATAGCTACTTTTCACTAAACTATTTATACATTGTACTGTAATACATCAGAAATAAAATACCCATAATTTTTGCCACAACACAAGACCTGATAAATGGATTGTGCCAACTTTGAGACTAAAGAATAAATTTTTCCCCATTTCAAATGTCTTGAAAATACCAGTTGTCAGCATAAGATATTTTTTTTCCCACAACTGACTGTAATAACATCTTTGAACTGTCAAGTAAGAGCCTCTGAGTGACAGCTGAACTGTGCGTACATCAAGATCACAAAATAATTTATGAGGGAGATGTTTAAACTTGTAAGGTATTAAAAATTTCAATGAAAAAGAGACAAATGTGAAAGCATAAAATATTTAAACATTTTGATTTTTCTTTTTTGATGTCATACCATTGTGTACTGTCCATTTTATTATGTAACATTACCCAATCTCAAGCTTTTCACATGATGAGGTTTCATGAGCTTAAAAATAAAGGGAGAGATTGCCATTTGGGGTTTGAGCCTCATGAGGTTTGTATGCTGGATTCAAGGGATCTGCCTGCAATTATGCAGTCCCCTCCTTTATCCTGAAACTCAGGGCACATGTCTGGGTCATGCGAGGGGCAGCACAAGGGCTGCATCAGGCTGGGTGAAATGGGGGTGCTGTAGCCGTAGGCTGCAGCTAAGAACGTACATTCAGCAGGGTTTCTGTAAGCATAGGTCTATGAGATGCCACACGCTCCTTGGCTGTTAATGCTGCAGCTTCTTTTTCTGCTTCTCAGTTAGTTACCTTGTGTATTTGAAGACTGCAGAGAATGAGAAAGGGTGTGGCTTTTACATGCATGAGGTGCAGGGACCATGGCACAAGAACATGATACAGCAGTCATCCAAGTGGGTTTCAGGATGTGTGGGACTTCACAGGGTAAACTTTGAAGACTAGGATAGTTTTTTGAGGGTTGAAATTAAAGAAGATTTATAATTAAAATCACAGGCATTGTGACTACTGAGCAGAAGTCTTTAGCAGAGGTAATTTTTGGTGCTTCAACCCAGATGTGCCCTTTTAACCATACTGGGTTTGGTCACCATAACAGCTGTTCCCAGATGAATTGCATACAAATAGAAAAAAATGTAACAGTAGGACAATACTACAATATCCTATGGGAGAAACTGGGAAATAATTCTAGAATTGGGTAGAGACTATCACCTTAAAAAAATATTCTAGTTCTCCCTAACCAAACCCCATAGTATAAATCCGAAAGAAATAATCTACAGCTTTTGGATGAGTGTTGAGGAAAAAACCGATCCCGCTAGACAGTATCTGTCACTCTCTAAGAAACTTTCACAAGTCAGAGCAGCTGCGGCTTCACGGCACCACAGGAGCCGTCCCGCCCGAGCCCTGTGCCTAAAGCAGGGTCACCCGGGGCAGCTCGCTCGGGCCCCGACCGGCTTGCCGGGCCCCAGGGCCCCTCGGGGCTCCGGTGCCGCACCGACCCCTCCAGTCACAGCCGCGGTCTGCACCGGCGCTGCGCCGGGGCCTCCGGTCAGGTGTGTGCGGGCTGGTCCTACCGCAAAAGAGCCTCCAAGTCGGTGCGTCTTATTCGTTAAATACCTTTAAAGCAACGGATTAGATGGTAACTATCAAAAGCACGGCGGGTCAGAGTATCTCCGCACTAACTGCCCCAGCTCTCCCCGCCCCCGCCGGCTTTAACGGGCTTTACCTCAGCGCGCCGCGCGCCCAGCCAACATGGCGGCCGCCTCCCCGCGCGCGCATGCGTCCCTGCAAAAGAGGGAGGGCGGGGCGCGGGGGGGGG